>NW_025229520.1:21083-21831 GCF_018294505.1 Triticum aestivum | reverse complement strand
CTCGCGGTTTTGGCCCATTCTGACCCGTTTCGTGGACTATTACTCACCGTTTTTGGGCCTAAAGCGATTTCCATAGTTGTTGAACCCCAAGGTGCGCTTACGTGTCGGTCATAAACACTCACAGATTTGGCCGATTCTGGCCCGTTTCGTGGACTATTACTCACTGTTTTGGGGTCCCGGAGATGATTTCCACGATTAACAAACCCTGGTGTGCGTTTATGTTTTGGTCATCAACACTAGCGGGTTTGGCCGATTCTGACCCGTTTCGTGGACTATTACTCACCGTTTTTGGGCACCAAATGAATTTCTATAGTTGTTGAACCCTAAGGCGCGCTTACGTATAGGTCATCAACACTCACAGATTTGGCCGATTCTGGCCCATTTCGTGGACTATTACTCACTGTTTTGGGGTCCCGGAGAGGTTTCCACGATTAACGAACCCTGGGGTGTGTTTACGATTCGGTCATCAACACTCGCGGTTTTGGTCGATTCTGACCCGTTTCATGGACTATTACTCACCGTTTTGGGGCCCCAAACCGGTTTCATAGTTGTTGAACCCCAAGGTGCACTTACGTGTCGGTCATCAACACTCACATTTTTGGCCGATTCTGGCACGTTTCGTGGACTATTACTCACTGTTTTGGGGTCCCGGAGTGATTTCCATGATTAACGAAACCTGGGGTGCGTTTACGTTTCGGTCATCAACAATTACGGTTTTGGCCGATTCTGACCCGTTTCGTGGACTATT
>NW_025229520.1:20120-21073 GCF_018294505.1 Triticum aestivum | reverse complement strand
ACTCACAGATTTGGCCGATTCTGGCCCGTTTCGTGGACTATTACTCACTGTTTTGGGGTCTCGGAGATGATTTCCACGATTAACGAACCCTGGTGTGCGTTTATGTTTTGGTCATCAACACTAGCGGGTTTGGCCGATTCTAACCCGTTTCATGGACTATTACTCACCGTTTTTGGGCCCCAAATGAATTTCTATAGTTGTTGAACCCTAAGTCGCGCTTACGTATAGGTCATCAACACTCACAGATTTGGCCGATTCTGGCCCATTTCGTGGACTATTACTCACTGTTTTGGGGTCCCGGAGAGGTTTCCACGATTAACGAACCCTGGTGTGTGTTTACGATTCGGTCATCAACACTCGCGGTTTTGGCCGATTCTGACCCGTTTCATGGATTATTACTCACCGTTTTGGGGCCCCAAACCGGTTTCATAGTTGTTGAACCCCAAGGTGCACTTACGTGTCGGTCATCAACACTCACATTTTTGGCCGATTCTGGCACGTTTCGTGGACTATTACTCACTGTTTTGGGGTCCCGGAGTGATTTCCATGATTAACGAAACCTGGGGTGCGTTTACGTTTCGGTCATCAACAATTACGGTTTTGGCCGATTCTGACCCGTCGTGGACTATTACTCACCGGTTTTGGGCCCCAAAGCGATTTCCATAGTTGTTGAATCCCAAGGTGCGCTTACGTGTTGGTCATCAGCACTCACAGTTTTGGCCGATTCTGGCCCGTTTCCTGGACTATTACTCACTGTTTTGGGGTCCCGGAGTGATTTACACGAATAACGAACCCTGGGGTGCGTTTACGTTTTGGTCATCAACACTCGCGGTTTTGGCTGATTCTGAGCCGTTTCGTGTACTATTACTCACCATTTTTGGGCCCCAAACAAATTTCCATAGTTGTTGAACCCCAAGGCGCGCTTACGTGTAGGTCATCAACACTCACAGTTT
>NW_025229520.1:15616-16184 GCF_018294505.1 Triticum aestivum | reverse complement strand
GTTTTGGGGTCCCGGAGTGATTTCCACGATTAATGAACCCTGGGGTGCGTTTACGTTTCGGTCATCAACACTCGCGGTTTTTATCGATTCTTACCCGTTTTATGGACTATTACTCACCGTTTTGGGGCCCCAAAGAGATTTCCATAGTTGTTGAACCCCAAGGTGCGATTACGTGTCGGTCATCAACACTCACAGTTTTGGCCGATTCTGGCCCGTTTCATGGAATATTATTCACTGTTTTGGGGTCCCGAAGTGATTTCCACGATTAACGAATCCCGGGGTGCGTTTACATTTCGGTCATCAACACTCGCGGTTTTTATCGATTCTGACCCGTTTTATGGACTATTACTCACCGTTTTGGGGCCCCAAAGAGATTTCCATAGTTGTTGAACCCCAAGGTGCGATTACGTGTCGGTCATCAACACTCACAGTTTTGGCCGATTCTGGCACGTTTCATGGACTATTACTCACTGTTTTGCGGTCCCGGAGTTATTTCCAGGATTAACGAATCCCGGGGTGCGTTTATGTTTCGGTCATCTACACTCGCGGTTTTTATCGATTCTGACCC
>NW_025229520.1:13197-14421 GCF_018294505.1 Triticum aestivum | reverse complement strand
AAAGTGGCACAGACTTACAGGGACAGGCATCCATGACCCAGCTTCGAACGTGTCGGTCATCAGCAAGTGGGTCCGGGCTGTAGCACTGGGCTAGCAGGACTCCGGTAAACCGGGCTGTAGCGGGCTAACAGGACTCCGGTACTCAAAGCGTGACATTTCCCCGAAGGGACAGACACAGGAACGAAGAAGGACACATGCCGGCCAGCCTAAGTGTTCCAGAGCAGTAGCAAGCTACCATGGCTCAGCGGTAACACTAGGAGACATTTCCCGGTAAGAGAGGCTACTAAATATAAACAACTAGATAGTCAGATCCCACACATACCAAGCATTTCAATCATACACACAATATGCTCGATATGTGCAAATACAACGAAGCATCACAACATGACTCTATGACACAAGTACTTTATTTAGGGCTCAGGGAGCCATACATAACATACACAAAGGTACGGGTCTCACGACCCAACATACAAGTCATACAGTCATACAAACCAACAGCGGAAGTAACTTGTCTGAGTACAGACAACTAGTAAAATAAAAGAGGCTTGGAAAGCCTAGCTATACTACGTGGTCCTTCACAAGCTCAGGGTCACCACCTGGGTCTTTAGCCTACTCGTTGATGTCAACGTCTACATAGAACCCATCAGAAGGGGTTGCAGCGTCTTCTGTAAATATGTAGAATATAGCAACATGAGTACAAAGGTACTCAGCAAGACTTACATCAGATCCTACATACATGCATAGTATCAAGAAGGGTTGGTGGAGTTGTTGCAGCAGGCCAGCTTTGACTCTTGGCTAGACTATCCTACGATACTCCAACTTGAAATGGTTTTGCGCACACGAGTCCACTACTCACCACTTCAATACACTACCGAGGATCCACCTCCGTCTTCCTACGGAAGAGCCATCCTCGGCACTCACACTTATCTTGAGGCTTTTAGTAGTTTCCATTTACTTGTCTATGAACTGTATAGGCAACCAAGTAGTCCTTTACCGCGGACGCGGCTATTCGAATAGATCATGATAACCCTGCAGGGGTGTACTTCTTCATACATGTTTCCACCACTTAGCGTCTGCACACGACATGTGCTCGGCAGACTTCAAGCGAAAGCCGACGTGGGTGTAGACCACGACCTACCTAAACACTTAAGCCTCTAGTCCAGGTTTATCGCCTATTCAGGTTCCATCCGCAGGGAGTCCGGCCGAGGTTTCCCATACGGCCCC
>NW_025229520.1:0-13187 GCF_018294505.1 Triticum aestivum | reverse complement strand
CCCGGAGAGGTTTCCACGATTAACGAACCGTGGGGTGTGTTTACGATTCGGTCATCAACACTCGCGGTTTTGGCTGATTCTGACCCGTTTCATGGATTATTACTCACCGTTTTGGGGCCCCAAACCGGTTTCATAGTTGTTGAACCCCAAGGTGCACTTACGTGTTGGTCATCAACACTCACATTTTTGGCCGATTCTGGCACGTTTCGTGGACTATTACTCACTGTTTTGGGGTCCCGGAGTGATTTCCATGATTAACGAAACCTGGGGTGCGTTTACGTTTCGGTCATCAACAATTACGGTTTTGGCCGATTCTGACCCGTTTCGTGGACTATTACTCACCGGTTTTGGGCCCCAAAGCGATTTCCATAGTTGTTGAATCCTGTCAGGACCCCGACTCGATGTCACATCGATCTAGCCGGTAACACCTCATATCACTTTGCGGCCTCACGCACGGTATCCCCACGGGTGTCGTCTTACCTTTGCCCGGGACTGTTTGCGCCTTTTGGCTCACGTATATGATAGTGTCGCTAGCATCCATATGATAAGGAGCCCGGGCTGACATGACTAGTCGTAAACCCAAAGTGGCACAGACTTACAGGGACAGGCATCCATGACCCAGCTTCGAACGTGTCGGTCATCAGCAAGTGGGTCCGGGCTGTAGCACTGGGCTAGCAGGACTCCGGTAAACCGGGCTGTAGCGGGCTAACAGGACTCCGGTACTCAAAGCGTGACATTTCCCCGAAGGGACAGACACAGGAACGAAGAAGGACACATGCCGGCCAGCCTAAGTGTTCCAGAGCAGTAGCAAGCTACCATGGCTCAGCGGTAACACTAGGAGACATTTCCCGGTAAGAGAGGCTACTAAATATAAACAACTAGATAGTCAGATCCCACACATACCAAGCATTTCAATCATACACACAATATGCTCGATATGTGCAAATACAACGAAGCATCACAACATGACTCTACGACACAAGTACTTTATTTAAGGCTCAGTGAGCCATACATAACATACACAAAGGTACGGGTCTCACGACCCAACATACAAGTCATACAGTCATACAAACCAGCAGCGGAAGTAACTTGTCTGAGTACAGACAACTAGTAAAATAAAAGAGGCTTGGAAAGCCTAGCTATACTACGTGGTCCTTCACAAGCTCAGGGTCACCACCTGGGTCTTTAGCCTACTCGTTGATGTCAACGTCTACATAGAACCCATCAGAAGGGGTTGCAGCGTCTTCTGTAAAAATGTAGATTATAGCAACATGAGTACAAAGGTACTCAGCAAGACTTACATCAGATCCTACATACATGCATAGTATCAAGAAGGGTTGGTGGAGTTATTGCAGCAAGCCAGCTTTGACTCTTGGCTAGGCTATCCTACGATACTCCAACTTAAAATGGTTTTGCGCACACGAGTCCACTACTCACCACTTCAATACACTACCGAGGATCCACCTCCGTCTTCCTACGGAAGAGCCATCCTCGGCACTCACACTTATCTTGAGGCTTTTAGTAGTTTCCATTTACTTGTCTATGAACTGTATAGGCAACCAAGTAGTCCTTTACCGCGGACGCGGCTATTCGAATAGATCATGTTAACCCTGCAGGGGTGTACTTCTTCATACATGTTTCCACCACTTAGCGTCTGCACACGACATGTGCTCGGCAGACTTCAAGCGAAAGCCGACGTGGGTGTAGACCACGACCTACCTAAACACTTAAGCCTCTAGTCCAGGTTTATCGCCTATTCAGGTTCCATCCGCAGGGAGTCCGGCCGAGGTTTCCCATACGGCCCCGAACGATGTGAACAGGGTTCCCGAGATACCTGACGGGTATTCGGTACACCCGGCCACGTACCTACCGCATCACAGCCCACCCCTACGGTCAGCGCTGTCCACGGCCTCCAGTAGGCTACAAACACCAGAAACTACTTGCAACTCCTGGACAGAGAGCTAGGGTGAATAAGAAGTCGAGCGGGGTCATATTTCAGGGCCCAATGCATGGTAGTAGCTGTATCTTAAATCACACATACAGATCTCAGTGCTTAAGGTCGGCTTCAATGAAACAACCCACCATGTACTCCTACATGGCCTCTCATCGATACCTTTACCAAATCGTGTTCACCGCACCACTCTCATTACCGACATAATCATTTCACTCTAGCCATCACCCAGATGGACCAGACCTGACACGACTCTAAGCATAGCAGGCATAGCAAGGTAGGAACAACACATACATATGGCTCAAGCAACTCCTACACATGCTAGTGGGTTTCATCTAGTTACTGTGGCAATGACAGGTCATGCAGAGGAAATGGGTTCAACTACCGCAGCACACAGCAGTTTGAATCGCGTTGTCTTAATGCAGTAAAAGAGAGGAGGAGCGAGAACATGGGATTGTATCGATATGATCAAATGGTTGGTTGCTTGCCTGATGGTTCGATGCACGGATATGGTTCTTCGTTAGGGTAATCACGGTACTCCTCGGAGACAGAACCTGTCGCAAAGGACATCGATACTCAAGCATCACCAAACAATGTGCAACAATATGATGCATGCATGAAACATGGCAATATGAGTGTGTTGGGCTAATGCAACTAAGGCCAGAAGGGTTTGAACAAATTTGAATCAAAGATTCAAATTCCAAATTCAAATATGGCCTTTTAAAGTGCCTTTTCTTGTTCTGCTTAAAACATCAATTTAACTTGTTTGATCATGCATGAAAATAGTACAGATGGATAGATTGGATTTTTCTGATCATTTTTCATATATAATTTATCCAATTTGGAGTTACAGAATAAAAGTTATGATTTTTTGAAGTTTAAATAATATTCTGGAATTTCCTGATTTAATTTAAATCCAGAAAATCAATTACTGCGTCAGCCTGACGTCAGTGTGACGTCAGCAGGTCAACGAGACAGGTCTGGGTCAAACCTGACAGTGGGTCCCGCATGTCAGGGTGATTATTGTAATTAAAATTTAATTAAAACTAATCCTGTTTAATTAACAGGGCTGGGCCCCACCTGTCATTGACTCAGGGGGGTCAACCAGGGCCCACCCGTGGTCAAGGTCAAAGTCGGCTGCCGGCGTTTAGTCGCCGGCGAGCCCGACGCGGCGGCGGAAGTGGTTTTGGCCATTTCGGCCACCAAATGGGTCGCGGAGACCACCGGAGTGGAGCTGAGGACAACCCGCAGCTCTTGGCGGAGTCCGTTGGGGTCGGGGTGGCCGGAGTCGACGGCGGCGAGCTCGGCTGCGGCCGCCGGGGTTCGGTCGTGCACGGAAACGGGGTTGGAGCTCGAAGTCGAGCGAAGCGAGGCGCTAGGGATGCTCTACGGGGTCTTGCGAACTCGTTGGACTCGCCGGGGTGACCAAATGGTCACCGGAGCTGCGTCGACGGCGAGCTCGGCGACGGCGGAGGTTCGGCCGTGGTGGGGAGGAGGCTACCGTGGGGGAACGAGGGGGAGAAGAGGGGGAAACGGTGGCGTAGCTCACCGCGGTTGCAGTGGGCGTCGAAGCGGGCTCGGAGACGCGCCGGAGACGACGAATTCGACGGCGACGATGGTCGGAGCCCGAAGAGTTGAACAGCGACGTGGCGGCGATGCAGGGCTTCCGGAGACCCGTGGAGCGGTGGGGAGGAAGAGGGAGTCGAGGCGGAGCTTCTGAGCTAGTCGGGGGAGCGAGGGGTGGCCGGACACGGCTGCTGTGGCGAACGGCGGCGACGATGGTGTTCGGCCGTGTGAGAGAGAGAGAGCGAGGAAGAGGAGAGGAGAGCCGGGGAAGAGTGAGAGAGAGCAGGGGGAGAGGCGTGGCGTCATCCAGGGCATCGAGCGAGGAGGGGAGGGCAGGCAAGCAGGCGAGCAGGTGGCGTGGCGCGGTGGCGCGCGCGCGCGCCGGCCACACTCCCTTCCCTCTGTCGGGACGAAGACGACAGAGGAGGGAGGTGGGCTGGGCCGGCTGCTGGCGGGGCCAGCCAGCTGGCTGGGCCGCACAGTGGAGGAGCCCAGGTAAGCTCCTCCTGTATTTCTTTTTCTGTTTTTTTTTAATTTCTGACATTTGTTTTGATTTAAATAATATATTAAATCATTTATTTAACTTATGCCAATTTTTGCAGGAGCCTTATATATTATTCCAAAGCTCTTTTATAAATGGCATAATATTTGGGCATATATTAATATATATAATTAATATAATTCCAATGCAAATACTTATGCATTAATTCCAAATGCCCAAAATAAATGTCCATGAGCCACTAAAATATTGGTTTGATTTTTATCTCTGTCCAATATTTTCAGAGAGCAACATGAGCATTTTCTTGGACCCTTTTGGAGAAATTTTTATTTGGGTCATTTTCAAAATGATTCTGAGGGTTTCACAGATCCGCATTTCAAGTTTCTGATGAAAGAGTAAACATGATGCAACACTCTAATGCATGACTAGCTAGGGTGTGACAACTCACCCCCACTCAAAAGAATCTCGTCCCGAGATTTGGGTTCCTCCGGGAAGAAGGCGGGATATTCAAGTCGAAGACGATCCTCCCTTTCCCAAGTTGCTTCATCCTCAGAATGGTGCGACCATTGAACCTTGAGAAACTTGATATTATGACGTCGCGTGGTACGTTCGGCTTGATCGAGGATACGAATGGGGTACTCTCGATATGTAAGATTATCTTGGAGATCAAGCGTTTCATGGTCCACTTCACGGATAGGATCCGAGAAGCAACGCCTGAGTTGAGAAACGTGGAAGACATCGTGAACTCTGGAGAGGTGCGGAGGTAGTTCCAACTGGTAGGCAACTTCTCCTCGTTTGGCGAGAATGCGAAAAGGTCCAATGTAACGAGGAGCCAATTTGCCTTTGATACCGAAACGATGGGTTCCCTTCAGAGGGGTGACCCGAAGATAAGCCTTCTCGTCAACCTCGAAAGTCATAGCCTTATGTTTTCGGTCATATTGACTCTTTTGACGAGATTGGGCTGTTTTCAACTTTTCACGAACGATACGAACTTGTTCTTCTTCTTCCTGAATCATGTCCGGGCCAAAGAATTGTCTTTCCCCGGTCTCTGACCAGTTAAGGGGTGTTCGACATCGTCGTCCATAGAGAACTTCAAAAGGGGCTTTACCCAAGCTAGATTGATAGCTGTTGTTGTAAGCGAATTCGGCAAATGGAAGGCACTTCTCCCAGTCCATTCCGAACAAGATAACAGAGGCTCGAAGCATGTCTTCTAGAATTTGGTTGATGCGTTCCACTTGACCACTTGACTGAGGGTGGAAAGCGGTGCTAAAGGAGAGACGGGTTCCCATAGCATTTTGGAAACTTTCCCAAAATCGAGAGGTGAAAAGACTTCCTCGATCCGAGTTAATTTCCAAAGGAACACCATGGAGAGACACTATTTGGGAGATGTACAAATCTGCCAGTTGACTAGCGGTTATACTCTCACGAACAGGTAAGAAATGGGCTACCTTGGAAAGACGATCGACCACGACGAAAATAGCATTATTCCCTCTCTTGGTCCTGGGAAAACCGGTAATGAAATCCATACCAATTTTATCCCATTTCCATTCAGGAATAGCTAAGGGTTGAAGGGTGCCAGCAGGCCGTTGGTGCTCTGCTTGTACACGACGACAGACGTCGCAATTTGCAATATACTGAGCAATTTCTCTCTTCATCCTAGTCCACCAGAACCTCTGGCGTAGGTCCTGATACATTTTAGTACTACCGGGATGAATGGTGAGAGGAGATTCATGAGCCTCCTTAAGGATCAGCTGCCGTAGATGCTGGTTCTTGGGAACCACTAGACGGTTCTCAAAGTACACAACACCATGATCATTTGTAGAGAAACAACTAGCACCTCCGCTAGCAATGTTCTCTTTGATTTTAGATATTCCCTTATCTCGCTTTTGGGCAGCGATGATTTGATCCGTAAGAGTAGGTTTTGCTACCAAAGTGGCAAGAAAACCTTGAGGTACAATGTGAAGGTTAAGTTTCCGAAATTCCTCATGGAGAAGCGGTTGACTTTGTTGTAACATCAGATTGTTACAATAAGATTTACGACTTAGCGCATCAGCCATGACGTTGGCTTTCCCTGGGGTATAGGTTATTCCTAAGTCGAAGTCTGTGATCAATTCAACCCAACGTCTCTGCCTGAGATTCAAATCCGGTTGGGTGAAAATATACTTCAGACTTTGGTGATCAGTGAATATTTCGCAACGATTACCGAGGATGTAGTGTCGCCAGGTCTTAAGTGCATAGACTACGGCTGCAAGCTCTAGATCATGGGTAGGATAGTTCTCCTCATGTGGGTGCAATTGCCGTGAAGCGTAAGCAATTACGTGTCGATCTTGCATGAGAATGCAACCTAGTCCTTGTCGCGAGGCGTCGCAGTAGATAACAAAGTCCTTGGAGAAGTCTGGCGGTACCAGCACGGGAGCAGAGGTCAGGCGTCTTTTCAGTTCCTGAAAGCTGTGCTCACATTGTGGAGTCCATTCGAACTTCTTATCTTTCTTGAGGAGTTCGGTTAGGGGTTTAGCAACTTTGGAGAAGTTCTCGACAAAGCGACGGCAATAGCTCGCTAAGCCTAGAAAACTCCGAACTTGCTTGACCGATTCAGGTGGAGTCCAATTAAGGACGGCTTGAACTCGCTCAGGGTTAACAGCAATACCTTTACCAGATATCACATGACCCAGATAGGTCACTTCTGGCAACCAGAATTCACATTTCGAAAATTTGGCATAAAGGCGATGCTCTCGAAGTTTCTTCAACACTAGCCTTAGATGTTCGGCATGTTCTTCCTCATTCTTGGAGTAGATGAGTATATCATCGAGATAAACTACGACGAATTTATCCAAATACTCCATGAAGATTGAGTTCATTAACCGAGAAAAGGTGGCTGGAGCGTTGGTTCAACCGAAGGACATGACGGTGTACTCGTATTGGCCATAACGAGTAACAAAGGCCGTTTTAGGAATGTCCCCGTTTCTGATTTTGATTTGATGGTATCCCAACCTCAAATCCATCTTGGAGAAGACTGAGGATCCAGCGAGCTGATCATACAGGTCGTTGATCCTGGGAAGCGGATATTTGTTCTTGATTGTGACCAAGTTGACAGGTCGGTAATCTACAACCATCCGGTCCGTACCATCCTTCTTCTTGACGAATAGGACGGGGCAAGCCCATGGAGATGAACTAGGGCGGATGAAACCCCTTTTCAAGGATTCATCGAGTTGTTTCTTAAGCTCGGCTAGTTCTAGTGGTGCCATCTTATAAGGTCTTCTAGCAATCGGAACGGTTCCTGGAATGAGGTCTATTACGAATTCAGCATCCCTGTCAGGTGGAACACCTGGCAATTCCTCTGGAAAGACATCCGGGAAGTCACGGACTACCGGAACGTCCTCAAGGTCTGGCAAAGGGCTGGCGTTAAGAGAATATAATTGCCGCTTGGCTATTCGGGTCAAGACATTGACTATCTTCCCCGAAGGATGGGTGAGTTGAACAGTCCTAGAGAAGCAATCAATTTTGGCTTGATGAGCTGACATCCAGTCCATACCCAGAATGATATTAATATCTGAAGATTTAAGGGCTATCAAAGACGCAAGGAAAACAAGTCTGTCGACTTGGATCTCATTTCCATAACTTATAAGGTACTACTGATTAGTAACACGTGATCTTGATAGAGAGAATAGATCCTAATTCCTTAACCCCCGGTGGAAGAATGGACTGACTCAGATCAGAAAGTCATAAGGTACAAGGAGTAAAAAGAGCCTTACGTTCCAACCCACAAACAATTCCCCTACATATAACTAAAGAATTTCTAGACTCAACATCGACCAGTTTGGCTTGGAGAACCTACAGGCAGTCCGGCTCTGATGCCAACGCTGTCAGGACCCCGACTCGATGTCACATCGATCTAGCCGGTAACACCTCATATCACTTTGCGGCCTCACGCACGGTATCCCCACGGGTGTCGTCTTACCTTTGCCCGGGACCGTTTGCGCCTTTTGGCTCACGTATATGATAGTGTCGCTAGCATCCATATGATAAGGAGCCCGGGCTGACATGACTAGTCGTAAACCCAAAGTGGCACAGACTTACAGGGACAGGCATCCATGACCCAGCTTCGAACGTGTCGGTCATCAGCAAGTGGGTCCAGGCTGTAGCACTGGGCTAGCAGGACTCCGGTAAACCGGGCTGTAGCGGGCTAACAGGACTCCGGTACTCAAAGCGTGACATTTCCCCGAAGGGACAGACACAGGAACGAAGAAGGACACATGCCGGCCAGCCTAAGTGTTCCAGAGCAGTAGCAAGCTACCATGGCTCAGCGGTAACACTAGGAGACATTTCCCGGTAAGAGAGGCTACTAGAGATAAACAACTAGATAGTCAGATCCCACACATACCAAGCATTTCAATCATACACACAATATGCTCGATATGTGCAAATACAACGAAGCATCACAACATGACTCTATGACACAAGTACTTTATTTAAGGCTCAGTGAGCCATACATAACATACACAAAGGTACGGGTCTCACGACCCCACATACAAGTCATACAGTCATACAAACCAGCAGCGGAAGTAACTTGTCTGAGTACAGACAACTAGTAAAATAAAAGAGGCTTGGAAAGCCTAGCTATACTACGTGGTCCTCCACAAGTTCAGGGTCACCACCTGGGTCTTAGCCTACTCGTTGATGTCAACGTCTACATAGAACCCATCAGAAGGGGTTGCAGCGTCTTCTGTAAAAATGTAGATTATAGCAACATGAGTACAAAGGTACTCAGCAAGACTTACATCAGATCCTACATACATGCATAGTATCAAGAAGGCAAATGTCAGGACCCCGACTCGATGTCACATCGATCTAGCCGGTAACACCTCATATCACTTTGCGGCCTCACGCACGGTATCCCCACGGGTGTCGTCTTACCTTTGCCCGGGACCGTTTGCGCCTTTTGGCTCACGTATATGATAGTGTCGCTAGCATCCATATGATAAGGAGCCCGGGCTGACATGACTAGTCGTAAACCCAAAGTGGCACAGACTTACAGGGACAGGCATCCATGACCCAGCTTCGAACGTGTCGGTCATCAGCAAGTGGGTCCGGGCTGTAGCACTGGGCTAGCAGGACTCCGGTAAACCGGGCTGTAGCGGGCTAACAGGACTCCGGTACTCAAAGCGTGACATTTCCCCGAAGGGACAGACACAGGAACGAAGAAGGACACATGCCGGCCAGCCTAAGTGTTCCAGAGCAGTAGCAAGCTACCATGGCTCAGCGGTAACACTAGGAGACATTTCCCGATAAGAGAGGCTACTAAAGATAAACAACTAGATAGTCAGATCCCACACATACCAAGCATTTCAATCATACACACAATATGCTCGATATGTGAAAATACAACGAAGCATCACAACATGACTCTATGACACAAGTACTTTATTTAGGGCTCAGGGAGCCATACATAACATACACAAAGGTACGGGTCTCACGACCCAACATACAAGTCATACAGTCATACAAACCAACAGCGGAAGTAACTTGTCTGAGTACAGACAACTAGTAAAATAAAAGAGGCTTGGAAAGCCTAGCTATACTACGTGGTCCTTCACAAGCTCAGGGTCACCACCTGGGTCTTTAGCCTACTCGTTGATGTCAACGTCTACATAGAACCCATCAGAAGGGGTTGCAGCGTCTTCTGTAAAAATGTAGAATATAGCAACATGAGTACAAAGGTACTCAGCAAGACTTACATCAGATCCTACATACATGCATAGTATCAAGAAGGGTTGGTGGAGTTGTTGCAGCAGGCCAGCTTTGACTCTTGGCTAGACTATCCTACGATACTCCAACTTGAAATGGTTTTGCGCACACGAGTCCACTACTCACCACTTAAATACACTACCGAGGATCCACCTCCGTCTTCCTACGGAAGAGCCATCCTCGGCACTCACACTTATCTTGAGGCTTTTAGTAGTTTCCATTTACTTGTCTATGAACTGTATAGGCAACCAAGTAGTCCTTTACCGCGGACGCGGCTATTCGAATAGATCATGATAACCCTGCAGGGGTGTACTTCTTCATACATGTTTCCACCACTTAGCGTCTGCACACGACATGTGCTCGGCAGACTTCAAGCGAAAGCCGACGTGGGTGTAGACCACGACCTACCTAAACACTTAAGCCTCTAGTCCAGGTTTATCGCCTATTCAGGTTCCATCCGCAGGGAGTCCGGCCGAGGTTTCCCATATGGCCCCGAACGATGTGAACAGGGTTCCCGAGATACCTAACGGGTATTCAGTACACCCGGCCACGTACCTACCGCATCACAGCCCACCCCTACGGTCAGCGCTATCCACGGCCTCCAGTAGGCTACAAACACCAGAAACTACTTGCAACTCCTGGACAGAGAGCTAGGGTGAATAAGAAGTCGAGCGGGGTCATATTTCAGGGCCCATTGCATGGTAGTAGCTGTATCTTAAATCACACATACAGATCTCAGTGCTTAAGGTCGGCTTCAATGAAACAACCCACCATGTACTCCTACATGGCCTCTCATCGATACCTTTACCAAATCGTGTTCACCGCACCACTCTCATTACCGACATAATCATTTCACTCTAGCCATCACCCAGATGGACCAGACCTGACACGACTCTAAGCATAGCAGGCATAGAAAGGTAGGAACAACACATACATATGGCTCAAGCAACTCCTACACATGCTAGTGGGTTTCATCTAGTTACTGTGGCAATGACAGGTCATGCAGAGGAAATGGGTTCAACTACCGCAGCACACAGCAGTTTGAATCGCGTTGTCTTAATGCAGTAAAAGAGAGCAGGAGCGAGAACATGGGATTGTATCGATATGATCAAATGGTTGGTTGCTTGCCTGATGGTTCGATGCACGGATATGGTTCTTCGTTAGGGTAATCACGGTACTCCTCGGAGACAGAACCTGTCGCAAAGGACATCGATACTAAAGCATCACCAAACAATGTGCAACAATATGATGCATGCATGAAACATGGCAATATGAGTGTGTTGGGCTAATGCAACTAAGGCCAGAAGGGTTTGAACAAATTTGAATCAAAGATTCAAATTCCAAATTCAAATATGGCCTTTTAAAGTGCCTTTTCTTGTTCTGCTTAAAACATCAATTTAACTTGTTTGATCATGCATGAAAATAGTACAGATGGATAGATTGGATTTTTCTGATCATTTTTCATATATAATTTGTCCAATTTGGAGTTACAGAATAAAAGTTATGATTTTTTGAAGTTTAAATAATATTCTAGAATTTCCTGATTTAATTTAAATCCAGAAAATCAATTACTGCGTCAGCCTGACGTCAGTGTGACGTCAGCAGGTCAACGAGACAGGTCTGGGTCAAACCTGACAGTGGGTCCCGCATGTCAGCGTGATTATTGTAATTAAAATTTAATTAAAACTAATCCTGTTTAATTAACAGGACTGGGCGCCACCTGTCATTGACTCAGGGGGGTCAACCAGGGCCCACCCGTGGTCAAGGTCAAAGTCGGCTGCCGGCGTTTAGTCGCCGGCGAGCCCGACGCGGCGGCGGAAGTGGTTTTGGCCATTTCGGCCACCAAATGGGTCGCGGAGACCACCGGAGTGGAGCTGAGGACAACCCGCAGCTCTTGGCGGAGTCCGTTGGTGTCGGGGTGGCCGGAGTCGACGGCGGCGAGCTCGGCTGCGGCCGCCGGGGTTCGGTCGTGCACGGAAACGGGGCTGGAGCTCGAAGTCGAGCGAAGCGAGGCGCTAGGGATGCTCTACGGGGTCTTGCGAACTCGTTGGACTCGCCGGGGTGACCAAATGGTCACCGGAGATGCGTCGACGGCGAGCTCGGCGACGGCGGAGGTTCGGCCGTGGTGGGGAGGAGGCTACGGTGGGGGAACGAGGGGGAGAAGAGGGGGAAACGGTGGCGTAGCTCACTGCGGTTGCAGTGGGCGTCGAAGCGGGCTCGGAGACGCGCCGGAGACGACGAATTCGACGGCGACGATGGTCGGAGCCCGAAGAGGGGAACGGCGACGTGGTGGCGATGCAGGGCTTCCGGAGACCCGTGGAGCGGTGGGGAGGAAGAGGGAGTCGAGGCGGAGCTTCTGAGCTAGTCGGGGGAGCGAGGGATGGCCGGAGACGGCTGCTGTGGCGAACGGCGGCGACGATGGTGTTCGGCCGTGTGAGAGAGAGAGCGAGGAAGAGGAGAGGAGAGCCGAGGAAGAGTGAGAGAGAGCAGGGGGAGAGGTGTGGCGTCGTCCAGGGCATCGAGCGAGGAGGGGAGGGCAGGCAAGCAGGCGAGCAGGTGGCGTGGCGCGGTGGCGCGCGCGCGCGCCGGCCACACTCCCCTCCCTCTGTCGGGACGAAGACGACAGAGGAGGGAGGTGGGCTGGGCCGGCTGCTGGCTGGGCCAGCCAGCTGGCTGGGCCGCACAGTGGAGGAGCCCAGGTAAGCTCCTCCTGTATTTCTTTTTCTGTTTTTTTTAATTTCTGACATTTGCTTTGATTTAAATAATATATTAAATCATTTATTTAACTTATGCCAATTTTTGCAGGAGCCTTATATATTATTCCAAAGCTCTTTTATAAATGGCATAATATTTAGGCATATATTAATATATATAATTAATATAATTCCAATGCAAATACTTATGCATTAATTCCAAATGCCCAAAATAAATGTCCATGAGCCACTAAAATATTGGTTTGATTTTTATCTCTGTCCAATATTTTCAGAGAGCAACATGAGCATTTTCTTGGACCCTTTTGGAGAAATTTTTATTTGGGTCATTTTCAAAATGATTCTGAGGGTTTCACAGATCCCCATTTCAAGTTTCGGATGAAAGAGTAAACATGATGCAACACTCTAATGCATGACTAGCTAGGGTGTGACAAATCCCAAGGTGCGCTTATGTGTTGGTCATCAGCACTCACAGTTTTGGCCGATTCTGGCCCGTTTCCTGGACTATTACTCACTGTTTTGGGGTCCCGGAGTGATTTACACGATTAACAAACCCTGGGGTGCGTTTATGTTTTGGTCATCAACACTCGCGGTTTTGGCAGATTCTGAGCCGTTTCGTGTACTATTACTCACCATTTTTGGGCCCCAAACAAATTTCCATAGTTGTTGAACCCCAAGGCGCGCTTACGTGTAGGTCATCAACACTCACAGTTTT
>NW_025229519.1:0-21846 GCF_018294505.1 Triticum aestivum | reverse complement strand
GCCCCACAGCTTCGCCGTCAGGTCGGCCATGGCAGCTAGCAGCCGGCCACAGTAGGCTCCTGCCATGGACGGCGCCGCCCGAGCCACTCTCGCTCGCCAGCTCACCCCTGAAGCAGTGCCCGCTCTTCTGCTAGCCTCTGTCGCCATCCCTAGCCTCGACACATCATGCTGCAAGCTACAGAACAGCGGTTCGCCGTTCCTATCCACAGCCGCCGTCGATCCTATCCACGGCCGCCGCGGAACCGACCTAGTCACGCTATAAAAAGGACCCCGATCTCGTCCAGACCCCCAGGCAGCCTCAAGCCATCTCACTAGCGCCCCCATAGCCAGCCATCGACGGAGGGAGGCCGTCTTCCTCATCTCCGGCCAGTTCGGCCGCTGCCACGCTCCGGTTCAATTCGTCGCAAGCAGGACCTCCCCCGTCCATCCAGTGCTCCCATCCTCTTCCCTTGACCTTGCGGAGCCACCCCACCCCTCAGCTTCGACCGGGAACCACCGTAGCCCAAACCCCCAAATCCTCCCGAAGCCACCTCCGCCGCGGAGCTCGCTGCTGGCGACTCCCTCCACCCCTGCCAACCTAGCAACCACTGGGAGGACCGCCCGGGACTGGCGGATCCATCCCTACCCTCGGAGCCCCGTCAGAAGCCACCAATCGCCGGCGTTGATCGCCGAAGCTCCGCCTTGACTTGATTCTTTTTCTGTTGTTTCTCAAATTTTGCCTAGTTTATTTTCATATTTATTTGAAAATTTTCCAAGCAACTTTTTTGTACGGTTTTGAAACTATGTGTTAATTCAAAATTTTCTTAAATAGGATTTTTGGAGAGAGAAGGCAGCTTTCAAAAAGTGTACCCCCACTTGCATACTCTTGAAGGCAAGCATTCTGAACCCTGGCATAATATTGTTGTGTGTTGTTTGATACGGTACAACACCATCTTGACGTGAAGTATTCGTTATTTTATGTGACGATATGATCATATTCATGAGTGCGCAACTGAAGATTTCTTGCGGTTAAATTTTGATATGCTTGTGATAGTAATCACCCTCTTATGCCTTTCATGCCCACCGGAAGGAATCCGGGAAAGCCTTTGTCTTGGGTAGACACGAGCTTGTCCCTAGTTCTTCGTTGAGACGGTTATGTCCGGTAAGGCATGGTGGGGGTACGATGAGCGGTGATTCTGTCTGATTGGTATGAAATATACTTCTTATGCTTATCATGCAAGTAATGCTTTAACCTCCTGAGTTGACCATAGATCGAGTCTTGTTCCAGTAACTCCCATACTTGTCTCATACTACCACTTGCCCCTGCCATAGGTAGGGTACGGTTCAGTCAGTTGTCAACCCCTTCCTAGCACACACCATACAGAGAGGCCATGGTGGAAGATACCGGCTGCATCCGGTAGGCATGCCACCTGGTCCGGGGGCATGGGTGTTTCGGTTGGAGTCGAAGGGGGTAGCTCCCCTAGTTTGCGCGCGTTATAAATTTTGTGATCCCATGCTAGTCGAGGTTGTAGCCTTCCCACTTAGAGTTTCATTTAACGGGTGTTGTGGGTGATTCCAGACACCGGTAAGTTAGTCTGGTGTGTGCAGTCAGGTGTGATTTCAATTAAAAGACCATAGACGGAATTAGTCCCGAGGGACTAAAGGAATCCGTTACTCGTGGTTAAAGAGTACACCCTCTGCAGAGATTATATCTATTCGAATAGCCGTGTCCATGGTTAAGGACTATAGTCTGGGATGGGTCAAGTGTCGGTCTTAGTGTCGGTCTTCGGAGGAACAATTGCTAAACCAGGACATGGATCATGACTTGTGACTCGTGATGACTATGATTATGATTATTATGAAATAACCATTTACATTATTTGAATTATTGAGCATCCCTGGGACGGTTCTACCTCCTGGATGTTCACTGTGATTACTCTCATATAAGCCCTTTATGTGGTGTCGCGGAGACGCCCGACTATGGCATGCTTGTTATTCATTTACTTTATAAGCCCTTTATGTGGTGTCGCTGAGACGCCCGACTGTGGCATGCTTGTTATTTACTTACTCTATAAGCCCTTTATGTGGTGTCGCACAGACGCCCGACTGTGGCGTGTTTGCCGTTTATTTCCTTTATAAGCCCTTTATGTGACGTCGCTCAGATGCCCGACTGAGGCACGCTTTATATTATTAACCTTTCGAGGCGTCGCTTCCGACACCCGATCGGTGCATTCTTTTTTCTACTCCCTTATTACATATTCATGTTGTATGTGATTAACCTGCTTGCGTGCATCCTGGATGTTTATTTTGTGACTAACGTGAGATCATAGAATAATTCAGAGCATGATTATCATTTGTTATATTATATCTGTGTTCATAATGTTTGCGAGTACATTCAAAAGTACTCACTGGCTTGTCCCTGGCTATTGTCTTGGCCAGATTTCTTGCGTGGAGAGGAGCGTCGCGATGACAACCCCGAAACTTACGCAATGGTGATAGCAGCCTCATGAAGATAGGAGTTATCCAGGTCAGCTGTTCCTGTGGGAAATGGAGTCCCATAGACGCTCATGATCTGCAAATCGCTTCCGCTACCAACCACTAGAAACCATTTGTGTACTAATAGGCCAGAATGGTCTTGTACTACTCATTTTGTATTTTTCTTGGAGTTTCTGTATCAAGTTGGTGTCTCATCAGCTAACAGTAGTCCTAGGGCTGGTGAGCATAAGGGCCATTTTCTGGGAAGTTAACATCCCGAAAATCCGGTCCCGACAACCTTGGTATCAGAGCCAGACTGACCATTGGCTAATCCTATCTTGGCCAGGTCAATAAACCTAGGTAAATCAACCCACCAGACCTTAACCTAACCCCGGCCAAGCTTCTCGTGTAATATAGCCACACAGTGACCTCGACACCTTTTGCAGTCAATGCCTAACCTATCAGCCTAGCCTGTCGATCACACGCCAGTGACCGACACCTAAAATGTCTCATTCGCAAGTGTGCGAAGGAAGACTCCGTCCCCTTTTTCTATAAAAAGGGCACGCTAGCCTCAACCCAACATAGCACAGCTTCTACCCCAAACCGAGCTAAAATGCATGGACCCGTTGTTCACAATGAGACCACAGCTACCAACCTTGGAGGTTTTGTGACCGTGTTAGCAAACCTCACCTGTCGTGCCTTTGCATTAGAAGAGCCCCCAGAATATGTCGTGTACCAAGGGCCCATGAGTGGTGAGAGCCGTCAATTTTGGGCCACTGTGCACGTCTATGGTAGAGGTCTATCGCCAGAATGCCCCTACAGGTTCACCGGAAGAACAACTTCCTTTGAGCCACAAGCCATTCAACTAGCTGCTCGAGAGGCTATAGTTCAACTCCGGCACTTGTCACCCAGAGTTAACTGTCGCTCGTTCTACTACTACCCCAGCCGTGACGGATATGGTAGACCACCCCAGGTTGCCAACGGAGATCACGAGATGGATCCTGCATTGTTGCATCTAGTGCGCTATGTAAGTGCACTAGAGGAACTGTTCGATCAAATCACCCTTGATCTGATCGCAGCCCGTGGAGAACTGATTCGCCGAGCCCTGGCAAGAAGAGGAGATGAGCCCGACACCGATAACCCAGTTGTACTATTCGGACAATCGATCGAGTCCTTGAGGTCTGCCCCAGCCATCGACCAAAACACTTTGTTGTCCCCAGAAGTGCTTCGTCGCCTTTTGGGAACACGCTCCAACGGGATCGTGGCCAACAACCCCCGTGATGATCCTCATCGCTACCCCGACCCTACAGCTCCTCAACCCCCTCCATCTAACCCCGACGGTGAAACCCGTGGAGAAGCCTCGGCGTCCACAAGGCATGCCCTCTTAGATATAAACGAGGTAGACTAAGTCACTCAAGTAGTACCGAGTCTTAGTATGTCCACTCCCTGTAATTGTGTGATCTTGTATCGCCATAATTAAATAATGTCTGCTTATGCGCCCCTATTTTAAATAATAGTCATGCATAAGTATGTTGGCGTATGATTGTATTTTTTTTAATTCCGGGCGTAGCTACCAAAAACCACCCCGACGACACCCACAGTAATACGTCACTCTTGTGAGATATGTGTATCTGTGGCATTAACCCCGGCCCATAGAGCAGAACCGACAGACTAGTTGCCCCTCACCGTGATAAATGACCCAGCCCAGATGCTGTATAAAAGGCCACCTCGTGACCTTACCAAGCATCCCTCACCTTGTGCACAACTCTCACAGCCATTTCTTTGCCATGCCGAGCCCTAGTATTTATCTGAGAACTCCAGATGCAACCCTAGGTAGCTTTGTTAAAATATTGTGGGACTTTACCTGCAGTACCATGAGTTCTATCCATCCACCCTAGTACGAGTTGCTCAAATCGAGGATCACCCCATCCACCTCGAAGTATTGGGCAGTAGTGCACATCCCTCCCGCAAACCCAAACCAAGACCCAACGGAAGTCTCCTTCGTGGGAAAATCTATGCCGACCCCGCAAATGGCCATAGAAGCTGCTGCGTACGAAGCGCTTGCTCGCCTCCAATTCGCGGTACCCTATGCCAGCGAACGAGGGTATTATTACTTCCCGAGTCGTGCAGCGCCCGGAGAAGTAGCATCGTTTCCCGGTGGACGAATCGGGAGAGACCCAGTACCGGCCAACCTTGCCCAGTATGTCATCGCTCAAGAGTGTTTGACCCAGCGAGTAATGGGTTATCTCCAGAGCCTCACTATTTTAAACCCTCAGATCGCCATTGGCAGGCCACTAAGGCCCGACCAGGAGAGACGCATTCATCGACTAGTCAATCCGCTTCCCCCGATAGAAGAAGAGTGTACCCCAGTGCCACAGACGTTTTCTCAAGACCCTGTCTATTTACTATTTTCATTGTAGGCGTCACTGCTATGTTTATTGTCCCAGCATTTATTTATGTATTGCAACTTATGTGTGGTATCCTAGATTTGTGTGACATATTAAATAATTGGTTTCAATTAATATGAAGTAGTTTTTACTGCTGTTAATTTTGATTAACTGTCGTCGCTCTCGGTAATTTTGGAAGTAAGATTTTTTTTCTGAGTTGTTGCAGCATACATCTCTTCGCGACATAGATATTTTTTTATTCTCGCAGCACCACGACAGCGGTCTCAAACCACTCGACCACGTGCACTAATTGCAAATCTGTGTGCACATGTTGCATCTAACTGATTTCCTCCCTAACACACCACAATCTCTGAAGGAAAGATTTGTGGGTTATTAATCGGGTGCAAGTTGCCTGCAGCACACCGACAGCAGCTAGGACCCGACACCAGCACCTAATCCTCATGATCGCCGCCGCCGCGGAGAGCTAACACTCGAGCAGCAGCATCACGACGATCACCGAGGATCATCGCGCACAAGAGCACGGAGAAGCCCAGCAATGTCGCCAACCCTCCGCACACCAGGATCATGTACCAGTCTGGCATCACCTCCGCCATTAGAGCCTCGTCTCGAGCTCCTGCAAGCAGAAATGGAGCAGAAGGAAGGAGAAGGAGAAGCAAGGCCAGGTGCGAGGAAGAAGAAACGAGCACCTCGGTCATTTTATAGCCCGAGATCGGTGTACGGTGGGCGAAATCTACCAGCGCCGCTCGTCGCTCGATCGCCGGTGTTCGGAGGCGAATCCGCGAGCAGTGCCGACAGTGCACTGGCCCGCAAGGTGAGTGCACGCTGCACCGGCAGCTAGCACGCCGCGCACTACCGCGGTACTGCCTAGATGCCCTACGCGCTAGACGTCGCCGATGGAGAAAGCGCGGGAAAGAGCGCGAGAGAGAGGAAGAAGAGAGAGCCAGAGGTAGAAGAAGAGACTGACAATGGGCCCCGGGTCCACCTGTCAGCCAGAGAGAGCACTGTGCTCTCGGGTACAACCAGCGTATTTTAGAAATTTAGAATTTTATTCTAAATTTTCTGTAACCAAAAGTAAAAAAATCTCGTTTTCCCCAACCATGGATTTTTCCACGCAGCACCAGTATTCCACACTGTAGTTTTGCACCACTTATTTGCCTATTCACTGTAGCAACATTTTATTGCATGAGTAGGATGGTTATTTTTGTGATATTACTTTGAGATAGTAAGAGTAATTCTTTTTCAAAGCAGCCCTTAGCCAATCTCGAGGACGAGATTTTTCTTAAGGGGGATAGTGTTGTAACACCCCAAAAAATTTAACCATGATTTGTTTATTAAAATTTTGCCAAGAAATTAAATTTTCATTTTTTGTGGAATTATCTTTTGATTTCAGAACCACTCTTTTCCTTGATATTGTGGAGTGTTCACCCCAAGTGAAAACCGTTCAAAAATATTGTTGGACTTGTTTACCCTCTCAAGAAAAACATTTCTTTTATCAGTGGATTTATTTGCATAATTATTTTCCCTGAGCTTTATTTCTTTAGAAATGATTTTTTGTAAGTTTTGGAGCCTCTTTTGCACTACAACCCTTTGGTAAAATTAGTTATAAGTTTCACCAAAATTTGGAGATGTCATGGGATGCTCCCACATCACTTTTATGCAAAAATCTCTTTTAGTCATTTGGAAATTTTGAGCTCTACCCCAAATTTTCAAATCTAATCCAGTTTGTAAAATTGCACTACAACCTATTTAAATATTTCTTTAAAGCTTCCACCAAAATTAGGGGATGTTAGTAGTAGTGTATAATTCAACTTTATGCAAAAACCCATTAATGTTCTTTGAAAACTTTGAGCAAACCATCCTCCTTTGCTCTCTGGTCCAGTTAGGCATTTTCTACTGCAACCCTAGTTTATTTTTCTCTAGTGCCCATGAGTTTTTTCCTGCTTATAGTCCACCCTACCAAACCCTTAAGTCCAGGAGATTGGACCCATTGGAGTAATTTTGGTCCATGCAATAATGCCCTTTTCATTCTGTCCAGATTTGGTTTTCTCAAAAACTTGCACTAACAAGTTTTTGTTCTTGACAAACTAACCTTGCCACCCTCTTTGTCATCTAAAGAGACTATGATCCGGAGTTTTTGGCCACCCCAAGTGATGCTTAGATGACCATAGCTTTCTGTCAAGCACCTTGTGTGCATGGTCAGATATGACATGGTTTTTAGTTTGCACATTGGACCTACTTGCTTTGCCTAACCAGCATGTCCACTAAGCTCCTAGCTACCTCTAACCTAGATCTATTAATCCCCAGCCCCATCCAAGCCTCCTGGCATGCCTTGGCATTTTGCCGAACACATAGCATGCGTGCTCTGGGCGCGCCCAGAGCGCACGTTTTGCACGCGCGCAGCCGACCCGCCGCCATCATGCCCCTGGCCTTTGCTCGCCCATAGGGCCGTGCCCCAGACTCGCCCGCTCACCAGAACTCTCCAGGCCGCCCCTGGAGCCCCATAGCACCGCCGTCAGGTCGGCCATGGCAGCTAGCGGCCGGCCACAGCAGGCTCCTGCCATGGACGGTGCCGCCCGAGCCACTCTCGCTCGCCAGCTCGCCCCTGAAGCAGTGCCCGCTCCTCTGCTAGCCTCTGCCGCCATCCCTAGCCTCGACACGTCACGCTGCAAGCTACAAAACGGCGGTTCGCCGTTCCTATCCGCTGCCGCCGTCGATCCTATCCATGGCCGCCGCGGAACCGACCTAGTCACGCTATAAAAAGAAGCCCCGAGCTCGTCCAGACCCCCAGGCAGCCTCAAGCCATCTCACTAGCGCCCCCATAGCCAGCCATCAACGGAGGGAGGCCGTCTTCCTCATCTTCGGCCAGTTCGGCCCCCGCCACGCTCCCATTCAATTCGTCGCAAGCAGGACCTCCCCCGTCCATCCAGTGCTCCCATCCTCTTCCCCTTGACCTTGCGGAGCCATCCCACCCCTCAGCTTCGACCGGGAACCACCATAGCCCAAACCCCAAATCCTCCCGAAGCCACCTCCGCCGCGAAGCTCGCCGCCGGCGACTCCCTCCACCCCTGCCAACCTAGGAACCACTGGGACGACCGCCCGAGACTGGCGGATCCATCCCTACCCTCGGAGCCCCGTGAGAAGCCACCAATCATCAGCGTTGATCGCCGGAGCTCCACCTCCTCTCGGACAGAGGAGGAAGAAAACGCGGACGACTTGTTAAGCCTGACTAGTGGGCCCAATGGACCCACTGGCAGTGACCCAGCAACGGCCCGCGCTGTTTTTAAGTGAAAGCTTAAAACCCAGAGTACGTCTTCCCTGCCCCAAAAACGTATTTTCATTCGAACCGTTTTCTTTTTCAGTTTTAATTAAAAACAAAGTTTTGACTGAACTTTGATTGGCTATAACTTTTTAAATATAAGTCCAATTGACTTGATTCTTTTTCTGTTGTTTCTCAAATTTTGTCTAGTTTATTTTCATATTTATTTGAAAATTTTCCAAGCAACTTTTTTGTACGGTTTTGAAACTATGTGTTAATTCGAAATTTTCTTAAATAGGATTTTTGGAGAGAGAAGGAAACTTTCAAAAAGTGCACCCCCACTTGCATACTCTTGAAGGCAAGCATTCTGAACCCTGGCATAATATTGTTGTGTGTTGTTTGATGCGGTACAACGCCATCTTGACACGAAGTATTCGTTATTTTATGTGACATATGATCATACTCATGAGTGCACAAATGAAGATTTCTTGCAGTTAAAATTTGATATGCTTGTGATAGTAATCACCCTCTTATGCCTTTCATGCCCACCGGAAGGAATCTGGGAAAGCCTCTGTCTTGGGTAGACATGAGCTTGTCCCCAGTTCTTCGTCGAGACGGTTATGTCCGGTAAGGCATGGTGGGGTACGATGAGCGGTGATTCTGTCTGATTGGTATGAAATATACTTCTTATGCTTATCATGCAGGTAATGCTTTAACCTCCTGAGTCGACCATAGATCGAGTCTTGTTCCAGTAACTCCCATACTTGTCTCATACTACCACTTGCCCCTCCCATAGGTAGGGTACGGTTTAGTCAGTTGCCAACCCCTTCCTAGCACACACCGTACAGAGAGGCCATGGTGGAAGATACCGGCTGCATCCGGTAGGCATGCCACCTGGTCCGGGGGCATGGGTGTTTTGGTTGGAGCCGAAGGGGGTAGCTCCCCTAGTTTGCGTGTGTTATAAATTTTGTGATCCCATGCTAGTCGAGGTTGTAGCCTCCCCACTTAGAGTTTTGCTTAACGGGTGTCGTGGGTGATTCCAGACACTGGTAAGTTAGGCTGGTGTGTGCTGTCAGGTGTGTTTTCAATTAAAAGACCGTAGACGGAATTAGTCTCGACGGACTAAAGGAATCCGTTACTCGTGGGTAAGGAGTACACCCTCTGCAGAGATTATATCTATTCGAATAGCCGTGTCCATGGTTAAGGACTATAGTCTGGGATGGGTCAAGTGTTGGTCTAAGTGTCGGTCTTCGGAGGAACAATTGCTAAACCAGAACATGGATCATGACTTGTGACTCGTGATGACTATGATTATGATTATTATGAACTAACCATTTACATTATTTGAATTATTGAGCATCCCTGGGACGGTTCTACCTCCTGGATGTTCACTGTGATTACTCTCATATAAGCCCTTTATGTGGTGTCGCGGAGATGCCCGATTGTTGGGTGCTTGTTATTCATTTACTTTATAAGCCCTATATGTGGTGCCGCTGAGACGCCCGACTGTGGCATGCTTGTTATTTACTTACTCTATAAGCCCTTTATGTGGTGTCGCACAGACGCCCGACTGTGGCATGTTTGCCGCTTATTTCCTTTATAAGCCCTTTATGTGACGTCGCTCAGACGCCCGACTGAGGCATGCTTTATATTATTAACCTTTCGAGGCGTCGCTTCCGACACCCAATCGGTGCATTCTTTTTTCTACTCCCTTATTACATATTCATGTTGTATGTGATTAACCTGCTTGCGTGCATCCTGGATGTTTATTTTGTGATTGACGTGAGATCATAGAATAATTCAGAGCATGATTATCATTTGTTATATTATACATGTGTTCATAATGTTTGCGAGTACATTCAAAAGTACTCACTGGCTTGTCCCTGGCTATTGTCTTGGCCAGATTTCTTGCGTGGAGAGGAGCGTCGCGATGACAACCCCGGAACTTACGCAATGGCAATAGTAGCCTCATGAACATAGGAGTTATGCAGGTCAGCTGTTCCTATGGGAAATGGAGTCCCATAGACGCTGATGATCCACAAACCGCTTCCGCCATCAACCACTAGAATCCATTTGTGTACTAATAGGCCAGAATGGTCTTGTACTACTTATTTTGTATTTTGCTTGGAGTTTTTGTATCAAGTTGGTGCCTCATCAGCTAACAGTAATCCTGCGGCTGGTGAGCATAAGGGTCATTTTCTGGGAAATTAATATCCCGAAAATCCGGTCCCGGCAGTTGCCAGCCGGGTTCTCTGACCAGACGATGAACTCCAGCGACAGCTCCGCCGTGCGGAAGCGTGGGCGAGGAGGCCGCACCACCATGGCACGCCTCCCCTCATCAACTGGACTGCCATGGCTGGGATGACCCACTCCGCGTGCCGTGGCGCTGTCTCGACAATGGGCCACGGCGGGGGCGCCGAGGAGCCAGGTCGCGGCCGTGCTTGGGCGCCGAGGAGCCAGGTCCCTCGTGAGGGGCCTTCCCCTTCTCGGCGGCGGAGAACTTCCTTCGTGGTGCCATGGGTGCCACTGCAAGTGATGGAGCGAGGAGGAGGGAGCAAGCAAGCAAGGAAGAGATGGGCAACGGGGGCTCCGCCCCCCTCCGCATTTATAGCAAGAGAAGGCCAACCGGTGTCTCCCACGATCGCAGGTAATGATGGTTTTCCTTGCATGTCGCAGGGACTTGTCAGGTCAAGTAGTTACCGAGGCGGCATGGGGAAGCGGAGACGCCCACATCCAATCAACCACCACGCGTCAACCGAGGCTGTAGGCTATGGGGGCCCGCGGTGCTCCGAACTTGACCCTTCGCTTCGCCGCGAAGCCAAGCCCGGGGGCTATTGTCGGCGTTCTGGGAACGGGGGTCCCCAGACTTGCCTGCCTGCGGCCCGCGGCGTGGCTGAGCCAGCAGGTTGTATGGCCCATCTTCATCAACAAGGCATCCAAGACCCTCGCGAGGGTCCAAGACTCGCAAGGTGGACGATGCAAGACCTCCTTTGGAGCAGCCTAGCCAGGAAGGCTCACGAGGAGCGGAGATATCAAGGCGAGGCAAACCTCACGAGGCCCTCGTGACGTGAGCCATGACGCACGACACCAGGCGGGCGCCAGGCGGGTGCCAGCACGCACAGCGTCCTTATTTCCTCTTTGGTGCTAAGGAGGCCAGCGTAGACGAAGAGTACCGAGGCATCAGGCAAAGGTTGCTATATTGGTGCAACGAGACCAAGACCAGGAGGACGGCAAGATGGAGGTCATCGTGGAGCCCAAGACAGCGTCACCACTAGAGCTTTTCACAGGCGAAGACCACTTTTGTCTGGATAGCTTGTACTAGCTGTCCCCCTTCAAATTTGCACGCCGTTGTTGGCTCCCTTCCCGCTCGATATTTGGGAAGAGGACCAGGGCCTATATAAGTAGAGCTAGCCACCATAGTAGGGGCATCTGATCGCATCTCATCTCATGGTAGATCATCTTAGCTTGATCCAACCCGATCGAGAGCCAACTCGCAAGAACACCTCAACCTCAGGAGGCTATTCTTCCCTTGTACTATTCATCATCAGCCCCAGAGGCAATCCACCACCACCACACTAGAGTAGGGTATTACACCACAACGGTGGCCCGAACCAGTATAAACCTTGCGTCTTTCTGTGTTGCGAGTTCGTCGAGTTCGTCTGCGAGATCTTAGCGAGCTAGGGCGTAGATCGGTAGGAAGGAAAGACTTCATGCGCACCCCAGTGTTCGAACCTTAAGGGTTTGCCGGAACCCCACATTCGACAAGGAGGTCTTGCATCGTCTGCCTCATGAGGGCCTTGAGTGTTTGCTGATGAAGATTGGTCGTACAGGGCCGCTGGTGGAGCCACGCCGCGGCCCATAGGCAGGCAAGTCTGGGGACCCCCGTTCCCAGGACGCCGGCAAAGTCCTCTCTTTCCTTAAGCCATAGCTCGCAGAGCGACTGTTCGGCTGGCAAGAGCTAAAGGCACGAAATGATGTCCATGCGAAAAATGACTAAGGAAAAACATCAGCATAGGCCAAGCCGGCTCCTCGCCTCATCGTCTGGCTACTGAGAAGCCGGTCGGTCGGCTTCTTGCTTGACTAGCTACGTTCTAGGCGGCCGGAGTACTTGTCTATCCAAAACGAGCAAGTCCTTGACCCAGCCACAGACCGCAGAGCAGTTGTTCGGCGGGCAGGGCAGCAGCCAAAGGAAGGCGGCAAAGGAAAAGGCCAAGAACAACAGAAAAACGAAACCAAGCTAGAACTCGGCAAGAGCACAAGCATGTGCGAGAACAAACTTATTTATATATCAACAGGCTCTTAGCTAGCAATCAACAGAGTTTGAAATAACACCCCTGGTGGATGGAACTACGCGAATTTAACTTGTTCGTTCAAGAGATTACAAAAACAGGAAAGATAAAGTGGTCGCCTAGGCCAGAGGAGTAGCAGGCGGATCCGATGGGTCGGTGGAGGCAGAGGCACCGGGTGGTGGAGCTGCCGACTGGTGGGTCTCGGCCTGGTCGGCACCAGCAGTAGTCGGCGCAGCATCATGTAGCCCGCTAGTCGAGGCTTGGTCAGGCGGAGGCCGGCTGCTCGCTCCGTCGTCCGGCGCGAAGTCCTCACCGTCCTTGTCCTCTTCGTCCTCGCCCTTGTTGCTGGAAGCGATCTCCTCCGCTGAATCCTCCTCTGCCTCCGGGTCTAGCCCAAACCAGTTGGGCGGCACCTCACCGCCGTCATCCAGCTCCGGGACAAAGATGGAGGTATCGGCATACTCGGTGATTGCCGTCGCGCGACGGGTGAGATCGCGGCTCGCCGCCTCCAGCTCCGGTCCGGCCTCCTGCCAGAAGGTGGCCAGCTGGTCCAGGTCCAGCCCCGGATACCAAGCCTTGACGAACTCCAAGGCCGTCCGAGTGCTCGCCCGAGCCACGGCACCCTTCCAAGCCTCGAAGCGCCCAATGGCCGCCTCCAGCAAGTCGGTAGTCCGGCTGGGGGTGCTGGGGACTTGAACGCCCGACCAGAGGGCTGCCAACACCTCTGCCCCAATGCGCTGCAGGCGGCGGAGTGCGTGATGAGCCGGCTGCAGATGAGCCTTGATGGCCAGAAGCTGCTCGCCAAGATTGCAAGGCACGTTCGGCGAAATGTCGACCCCGCCCTCCTCCGCTGGTCGCGCCGTGATACGTCTCCATCATATCTACTTTTCCAAACACTTTTGCCCTTGTTTTGGACTCTAACTTGTATGATTTGAATGGAACTAACCCGGACTGACGCTATTTCCAGCAGAATTGCCATGGTGTTGTTTTATGTGCAGAAAACAAATACTCTCGGAATGACCTGAAACTCCATGGAACATCTTAGAAAAAATAATAAAAATCCTCGCCAAAGATGAAGACCAGGGGGCCCACACCCTTCTCACGAGGGTGGGGGCGCCCCCCCCCCCCCCAGGGCGCGCCCCCTACCTCGTGGGCCCCCTGGATACCCTCCGATGCCAACTCCAACTCTATATATTTGCTTTCGGAGAGAAAAAATAGGAGAGAAGAAATCATCGCGTTTTACGATATGGAGCCGCCGCCAAGCCCTAAAACTTCTCGGGAGGGCTAATCTGGAGTCCGTTCGGGGCTCCGGAGAGGGGGATTCGTCGCCGTCGTCATCATCAACCATCCTCCATCACCAATTTCATGATGCTCACCGCCGTGCGTGAGTAATTCCATCGTAGGCTTGCTGGACGGTGAGGGGTTGGATGAGATTTATCATGTAATCGAGCTAGTTTTGTTAGGGTTTGATCCCTAGTATCCATTATGTTCTGAGATTGATGTTGCTATGACTTTGCTATGCTTAATGCTTGTCACTAGGGCCCTAGTGCCATGATTTCAGATCTGAACCTATTATGTTTTCATGAATATATGTGAGTTCTTGATCCGATCTTGCAAGTCTATAGTCACCTACTATGTGTTATGATCCGGCAACCCCGAAGTGACAATAATCGGGACCACTCCCGGTGATGACCATAGTTTGAGGAGTTCATGTATTCACTATGTGCTAATGCTTTGTTCCGGTTCTCTATTAAAAGGAGGCCTTAATATCCCTTAGTTTCCAATAGGACCCCGCTGCCACGGGAGGGTAGGACAAAAGATGTCATGCAAGTTCTTTTCCATAAGCACGTATGACTATATACGGAATACATGCCTACATTACATTAATGAATTGGAGCTAGTTCTGTGTCACCCTATGTCATGACTGTTACATGATGAACCGCATCCGGCATAATTATCCATCACTGATCCGTGCCTACGAGTTCTCCATATACTGGTTTACGCTTATTGACTTTCCCGCTGCTACTGTTACAATCACTACAAAATACCAAAAACATCACTACAAAATAGCTCTATTCTTTGAGTCACTTCGGATTTATATCTACTGGACACTATGAAGAACTTGAGAGATCCAAAAACCAAGATCTATCCCTCAACTACGAGGGGAGGTAAGGAACTGCCATCTAGCTCTGCACTTGATTCACCTTCTGTTATGAGTAAGCTAGCGACACCCACACCTGCTTCTGCTATTCATTCTGATATGTCGCATGTTATTGATGATGCCACTTCTGCTATGCATGATACTTATGATGAAACTGCTTCTATGTCTGATACTATTGTGCCCCTTGGTGAATTTCTTGATGAACAAATTGCTAGGGCTAGAGAAAAAGAAATTATTGAATCTGAATACGATGATGATAGTGATGATGAAAATATGCCTGTTATTCCTGAGGGCTATCTTTTTGATATGGAATCTTCTGCCGCTATTTTAGCTTGCAAAGATAGATATGAGCTTAAGAGGTTACTAGTTAAATGGAACAAAGAATCACTTAGAGATAAAATGAAACCTGACCCTGCTTTTGATACTTCACCTATTTGTGTTCCTGATAAGGATTATGAATTCTCTGTTGATCCTGATATAATTACTTTGGTTGAATCTGATCCGTTTTATGGCTATGAATCTGAAACTGTTGTGGCACATCTTACTAAGTTAAATGATATAGCCGCCTTGTTTACTAATGATGAGAGATCGTGTTACTTTTATATACTGAAAATATTTCCGTTCTCATTAAAGGGTGATGCTAAGATATGGTTTAATTCTCTTGATCCCGGTTGTGTGCGTAGTCCCCAGGATATGATTTATTACTTCTCTGCTAAATATTTCCCTGCTCATAAGAAACAAGCTGCTTTGAGGGAAATATACAACTTCGTGCAAATTAAAGAAGAGAGTCTCCCACAAGCTTGGGGGAGGCTCCTCAAGTTACTTAATGCTTTGCCTGATCATCCTCTTAAGAAACCCCAAATACTTGATATCTTTCATAATGGACTAACCGATACTTCCAGAGATTACCTAGATAGTTGTGCTGGTTCTCTTTTCAGGGAAAGAACACTGGATGAAGCTGAAATTCTATTGAATAACATGTTGACAAATGAAAATAATTGGGCACCTCCTGAGCCAGCTCCTGAGCCAGTTCCTGCTCCAATTACTGAGCCTATTCTTAAACCAACTCCGAAGAAGAGAGGTGATCTATTCCTCAGTCCCGAAGATATGCAAGAGGCAAAGAAATCTATGAAAGAAAATGGTATTAAAGCTGAAGATGTTAAGAATTTACCTCCTATTGAAGAAATGCATGATCTTAATTCACCGCCTGTTGAAGAAACATATGATCTAACTCTTTATATATTGAAGAACCTCCTGATCCTGATATCCCGACACAGGTAGTAAAGGTAAATTCTCTTTATAGATATGATAAAGTTGAAGTCCCTCCTAATAAAATTGCTAGTCAGTGCTTGGATGAGTTTGATAACTTTATGTTTAAGAAAGACGACTTCAATGCTTATTTTGGTAGACAATTAAAAGAGAATGCTTATATGATTAGACGCTTGGGTGATTATATGGCTAATATTAAAGGTGAACTTAAACTTGTTAGCAAACATGCTTCTATGGTTACCACTCAAGTAGAACAAGTACTTAAGGCTCAAAAAGAAGTGCTTGATGAAATAAATAGTAAGAAAAATGATTATGCTGTTAGAGTGGCTACTAGAATTAGTAGAATGACTCAGGAACCTTTGTATCCTGAAGGCCACCCTAAGAGAATCGAGCAAGATTCTCAGAGAAATAATATTGATGTTCCTAGTTCTTCTAAAAAGAAGAAAAAGAAAAATGATAGAACTGTGCAAACTTCTAGTGAACCTATTGCTGAACCACCTGATAATCCAAATGATATTTCTATGTCTGATGCTGAAACACAATCTGGTAATGAACATGAACCTAATGAAAATATTAATGATGATGTTCATGATGATGCTCAACCTAGTAATGATAATGATGTAGAAATTGAACATGTTGTTGATCTTGATAACCCACAATCAAAGAATCAACGTTATGATGAAAGAGACTTTGTTGCTAGGAAACATGGTAAAGAAAGGGAACCTTGGGTTCAGAAACCCATGACTTTTCCTCCGAAACCATCCAAGAAAAAGGATGATGAGGATTTTGAGCGCTTTGCTGAAATGATTAGGCCCATCTTTTTGCGTATGCGATTAACTGATGTGCTCAAAACAAATCCTTATGCTAAATATATGAAAGATATCATTACTAATAAAAGAAAGATACCGGAAGCTGAAATTTCCACCATGCTTGCAAATTATACTTTTAAGGGTGGAATACCAAAGAAACTTGGAGATCCAGGAGTACCTACTATACCATGCTCCATTAAAAGAAACTATGTTAAAACTGCTTTATGTGATCTTGGAGCCGGTGTTAGTGTTATGCCTCTCTGTTTATATCATAGACTTGATTTGAATAAGTTGACACCTACTGAAATATCTTTGCAAATGGCTGATAAATCAACTGCTATACCTGTCGGTATTTGTGAGGATGTGCCTGTTGTGGTTGCAAACGTTACTATTTTAACGGACTTTGTTATTCTTGATATTCCCGAGGACGATAGTATGTCTATTATTCTTGGAAGACCTTTTCTTAAAACTGCAGGGGCTGTTATTGATTGCAACAAAGGCAATGTCACTTTTCATGTTAAGGGTAATGAGCATACGGTACACTTTCCGAGGAAACAACCTCAAGTTCATAGTATCAATTCTATCAGAAAAATTCCATCGATTATATTTGGAGGTTTTGAATTTCCTCTTCCTACTGTCAAGAAGAAATATGATATACTTATTATTGGGGATGTGCATATCCCCGTTGAGGTAACCTAGTGTTATTCAAAATTTCTCCGGTTTCATGTTAATCGAAAAGAGTTTGTTAACAAGACTTGATCAACCTTGTTAGTGGATTCCTTTTGACGAGCATGAGATGGATGAAACTAGAAGCATAACCTTCTGTACCCTCTCTATACTTTCTGTTATTTAGTTGAAATAAAATAAAAATAAATAATTTTCTGTCTGTTATCTGATTATCCCCGCCGAGGTAACTTAGTGTTATTCGAAATTTCTTCGGTGTCATGATTATCGGAATGAGTTTGTTAACAAGACTTGATCAACCTTGTTAGTGGATTCTTTTTGATGAGCATGAGATGGATGAAACTAGAAGCACAACCATCTGTACCCTCTCTATATTTTCTGTTAATTAGTAGAAATAAAGTAAAAATAGTATTTTTCTGTCTGTTTCTTGACTTATCCGTGCAATATAAAAATATCTCGAAAATAAAAGTCCTCAGAATGCCATGCCAATTTAATATGATTTTTTCAGGAATATTTGAGGATTTACTGTGCAAAAATTACCGCAGGAGGAGCTGCCACCTAGCCACGAGGGTGGTGGGCGCCCCCCCCCCCCTAGTGCGCGCCCCCCTACCTCGTGGGCCACGGTGGCCCTCCTCCACTTATCCCAGCACCCATCTTCTTCCTCTGTCTCACACAAACCCGAAAAACCAACTCAAGCACGAGTTCCAGCCACTTTTGCTGTGATTTTCAATCTCCTTTCTCAAAGCACCTCTCGCAAAACTGCTTGGGGAGATTGTTCCTCGGTATGTGACTCCTCCATTGGTCCAATTAGTTTTTGTTCTAGTGCTTTATTCCTTGCAAATTTGTGATGCATAGGTGACCATGTTCTTGAGCTTGCATGTCAAATTTATATGGTTCCAAGTAGTTCTAATGCTTGATATAGGCTCTAGGCACTTGTAGGAGTAGTTGCTATCAGTTTTATTGAAGTTGGTTCACTTTTGTTTGAAGTTACTAAGAATTTCAGATTATTTCAGAATAATAATGAGGAGATTTTTGAGGGGCTCATCGAACCAAAGCTCGAAGGAAAAGGCACCGAAGCCTAAGTATAATTTGCCGCGCACCGCGGAGATTCAGGCGTGTGAATGGTCTTCTGATGATTTCTTGAGAGCAGCCAGCATCTATGAAGATTTTCATGAATTGGCTCACAATGCAGGCCTCATCACTTTCCTCCACGACCAGTGTGATCAGTATCTCTTACTCACAAATACTTTTGTGCAAAACTTTCATTTTCATTCTAGGAACTCACCACCTACAGTGGAGTTTCATTGATATGATGAGCATAAGGGGATGTCACTTTATGATTTCTGTCGGATTTGTTTAGTCCCTTTTGAGAGCAAGACAGAAGAACCACATCATGATGATGTGGCTGGGTTTATTGATACTATCACTGTAGGAGAAACTAGGAAGGTTTCTGATGCACGAATCACTAGCATACATTTTCCTGTTTTACGTTACTTTGCATTATTTGCTAGTCGTTGTTTAATTGGACGCGGAAACTGTGGAAACCTTAGCATCCCTGATATAATTATTCTGCACCACGGTTTATACAGTGATAACACTTTTAGTATGGGCGGTATTATTGCTAGACGGTTAAGTATGAACCATACTATGGGCCCCATCTTTGGAGGCATCTATGCTACACGCCTAGCTGCACATTTTAACATACCTATTAGGCATGCTGAGAAGGAAGAAAAGGTGCTGCCCCGTGTTTATCTAGATCATAAAAGTATGGTGGCACACGATTTTATTGTTAATAATAGGGCAGGAGAGCTTAAATATCAATTGTTCTTTAACAAACATCATCCTAAGACTATTATCCTGCCTGCTCCTTCTTTGTTTGATTTGACTGTAGGCATGTCCCTTGTTCCGTTGACGGCTATTCATGCCTACCGGAAGCCTGCACCATCCGAGGAGCCAGAATCGGAACCACAATTTGATCCTTCATGGCAGTCTAACTATCAGTGGGATCCAGAGATGATTTCCAGCCAGTGGCAATTGGAGCCTTCTTCTTCCTCATCACAGTACGACCCCAACAACTATTATTATGGATATCCGCTAGGCCAGTCGTGGCCATAGACCAACTTAGACCAAAAGCCTAAGCTTGGGGGAGTACGTATTTGTCACCGACATTACATTTATGTTCACATACACTCATTACTAGATGTCAGTGCTCATACTTTTTCACTGTAATATCCATGCTAGTTTATTTTCTTTTTCCTGCTTTCTTCTTGTGTGTTTGTTAAACCTTAAGAAAAACCATAAAAATTAGTAGTAGTTTATTTTTCTGCTGTAGTAGTAATAATTAAAAAGAAAACCCAAAAATATTTCCCGTTCTTCTTTTTGCTTGTTGGTAGCTTTCCCGTGTAAATAGTTATATTTCTTTTCTTTTCTTTGGGGGTCAGTAGGAGAAGACCATAATAAAATTGTTGAAGTGTCTCTTATATGCATTATTGTTGATTTAACCAAGAGCCCATATTGCCTTGTCTTCTCTTGTTTATTGAATGCTTGCAGATTCCAGCTTAGTCCAATGCACGTACACTATTATTATTATTCACACCGTTCGGTCGTGCAAGTGAAAGGCAATTATGATGATATATGATGGGCTGACTGAGATGAGAAAAGTTGGTATGAACTCGACCTCTTTTGTTTTTGTAAATATGATGAGTCCCTCGTTCTTGATCCAGCTTATTATGAATAAACATGTTTGCAATGACAATTAGAGATCATAGTTGCTTGTGCCATGTTTGATTAGCTATGAGTTATAATGATTTACCTTGTGTGCCAACATGCTATTGAGACGATTGTGATGTGGTATGATGGGGTGGTATCCTCCTTTGAATGATTTAAGTGACTTGACTTGGCACGTGTTCACGCATGTAGTTGAAACAAAATCAACATAGCCTTCACGATATTTATGTTCATGGTGGATTATATCCTACTCATGCTTGCATCCAATGTTTATTAATTTTAATGCATGTACATGGCTGTTGTCGCTCTCTAGTTGGTCGCTTCCCAGTCTTTTGCTAGCCTTCACTTGTACTAAGCGGGAATACTGCTTGTGCATCCAATCCCTTAAACCCCAAAGTTATTCCAGATGAGTCCACCATACCTTCCTATATGCGGTATCTACCTGCCGTTCCAAGTAAATTTGTATGTGCCAAACTCTAAACCTTCAAATAAATATTCTGTTTTGTATGCTCGAATAGCTCATGTATCAACCAAGGTTGTCCTTATATTCCGTGTTAGGCGGGTTATTCTCAAGAGGAGTGGACTCCGCTTCTCACTCACGAGATAAATGGCTGGTCACCGGGATGCCCAGTCCCATGCTTTATGCAAACTAAATCAAAATTAATTGCAAACAAAACTCCCCCTGGGACCTGATGTATGTTGGAGGCACTCGTTGTTTCGAGCAAGCCATGGATTGATGCTTGTTGGTGGAGGGGGAGTATAAACTTTACCATTCTGGTTGGGAACCGCCTATAATGTGTTTAGCATGGAAGATATCGCCATCTCTTAGTTGTTACATTGACAATGAAAGTATACCGCTCAAAATGCAATTTATCTCTATTTCAAAACTAAGCTCTGGCACCTCTACAAATCCCTGCTTCCCTCTGCGAAGGGCCTATCCATTTACTTTTATGTTGAGTCATCACCCTCTTATTAAAAAGCACTAGCTGGAGAGCACAGCTGTCATTTGCATTCATCACTATTAATATATATTGGGTATGACTATGATTGGATCTCTTTTACCATGAATTACAATGTCTAGTTAGTCCTTGATCTTTAAAGGTGCTCTGCATTTATGTTTTGCGGTCTCAGAAAGGGCTAGCGAGATTCCATCTTGTTATATCATATTATGATTTTTTTTTGAGAAAGTGTTGTCATCCGAGATTTATTATTATGACTTGCTAGTTGATTATGCTACTCATATGAGTAATTATGAGACCTGAGAATTATTGCAAATGTGGTTAGTTATGATCTATGCTGAAAACTTGAATGCTGGCTTGACATAGTTACAACAACAAGAGCAAACAGAGTTTGTAAAAGTTTTTCTTTCTTTCAGTTTGTCAACTGAATTGCTTGAGGACAAGCAAGGGTTTAGCTTGGGGGAGTTGATACGTCTCGTCGTATCTACTTTTCCAAACACTTTTGCCCTTGTTTTGGACTCTAACTTGTATGATTTGAATGGAACTAACCCAGACTGACGCTGTTTCTAGCAGAATTGCCATGGTGTTGTTTTATGTGCAGAAAACAAATATTCTCAGAATGACCTGAAACTCCACGGAACATCTTAGAAAAAATAAAAAAAATCCTTGCCAAAGATGAAGACTAGGGAGCCCACACCCTTCTCACGAGGGTGGGGGGCGCCCCCCCCCCCCCTAGGGCACGCCCCCCTACCTCGTGGGCCCCCTGGATGCCCACCGACGCCAACTCCAACTCTATATGTTTGCTTTCGGAGAGAAGAAATCATCGCGTT
>NW_025229518.1:21309-21848 GCF_018294505.1 Triticum aestivum | reverse complement strand
TCACGCACATAGCATGCGCAAAAAAGTAGAGAGGTTTACGGCAAAAACTGGATGCACTTCGTGTACAAACTGCACAATCTCTTTCGAAGTATCAGGGTTTCGTACGAAAACTCATCTGTTACAAAGGCCGGCACTTCATTTTTTTAAACTTATTACATCTCCATACTTTTTTTGCGTTCAGTATGCACCATTCAAAGCCACGTCATCAACTTTCAACCCTTTCTGACATCATTTGCTATTTTTCATGCATTTACTGATTTGTTTTGAGCTAAATGACCCTGAAATTGAAAAGCACTACAAATGAACTCTGAAAAGGTTGAAACTTTTCATGGTAATATAATTTCACCCACATAGCATGTGCAAAAAAGTAGAGAGGTTTACGGCAAAAACTGGATGCACTTCGTGTACAAACTGGACAATCTCTTTCGAAGTATCAGGGTTCGGACGAAAATTCATCTATTACAAAGGCCGGCAGTTCATTTTTCCAGACTTTTTTGCGGTCAGTATGCACCATTCAAAGCCACGTCATCAACTTTCAA
>NW_025229518.1:18273-18995 GCF_018294505.1 Triticum aestivum | reverse complement strand
ATATGAACTCTGAAAAGGTTGAAACTTTTCATGGTATCATCATTTCACCCACATAGCATGTGCAAAAAAGTAGAGAGGTTTATGGCAAAAACTGGATGCACTTCGTGTACAAACTGGACAATCTCTTTCGAAGTATCAGGGTTTCGGATGAAAACTCATCTATTACAAAGGCCGGCACTTCATTTTTTTAAACTTATTACAACTCCACACTTTTTTGCGTTCCGTATGCACCATTGAAAGCCATGTCATCAACTTTCAACCCTTTGTGACATCATTTGTTATTTTTCATGCATTTACTGATTTGTTTTGAGCTAAATGACCCTGAAATTGAAAAGCACTACAAATGAACTCTGAAAAGGTTGAAACTTGTCATGGTATCATCATTTCACCCACATAGCATATGCAAAAAAGTACAGAGGGTTACGACAAAAACTGGATGCACTTCGTGTAGAAACAGAACAATCTCTTTCGAAGTATCAAGGTTCGGACAAAAACACATCTGTTACAAAGACCGGCACTTCATTTTTTTAAATTTATTACAACTCCAGACTTTTTTGCGTTCAGTATGCACCATTCAAAGCCACGTCATCAACTTTCAACCCTTTCTGACATCATTTGCTATTTTTCATGCATTTACTGATTTGTTTTGAGCAAAATGACCCTGAAATTGAAAAGCACTACAAATGAACTCTGAAAAGGTTGAAACTTGTCATGGTATCATC
>NW_025229518.1:12535-14276 GCF_018294505.1 Triticum aestivum | reverse complement strand
ACCCACATAGGATGCGCAAAAAAGTAGAGAGGTTTACGGCAAAAACTGGATGAACTTCGTGTACAAACTGCATAATCTCTTTCGAAGTATCAGGGTTTCGGACGAAAACTCATCAGTTACAAAGGCCGGCACTTCATTTTTTAAAACTTATTACAACTCCAAACTTTTTTTGCGTTCAGTATGCACCATTCAAAGCCACGTCATCAACTTTCAACCCTTTCTGACATCATTTGCTATTTTTCATGCATTTACTGATTTGTTTTAAGCTAAATGACCCTGAAATTGAAAAACACTACAAATGAACTCTGAAAAGGTTGAAACTTTTCATGGTATCATCATTTCACCCACATAGCATGTGCAAAAAAGTAGAGAGGTTTACGGCAAAAACTGGATGCACTTCGTGTACAAACTGGACAATCTCTTTCGAAGTATCAGGGTTTCGGATGAAAACTCATCTATTACAAAGGTCGACACTTCATTTTTTTTAACTTATTACAACTCCAGACTTTTTTGCGTTCCGTATGCACCATTGAAAGCCATGTCATCAACTTTCAACCCTTTGTGACATCATTTGTTATTTTGCATGCATTTACTGATTTGTTTTGAGCTAAATGACCCTGAAATTGAAAAGCACTACAAATGAACTCTGAAAAGGTTGAAACTTGTCATGGTATCATCATTTCACCCACATAGCATGTGCAAAAAAGTAGAGAGGGTTACGACAAAAACTGGACGCACTTCGTGTACAAACGGGACAATCTCTTTCGAAGTATCAGGGTTCGGACGAAAACTCATCTGTTACAAAGGCCGACACTTCATTTTTCTAGACTTTTTGCGGTCCGTATGCACCATTGAAAGCCATGTCATCAACTTCCAACCCTTTCTGACACCATTTGCTATTTTTCATTCATTTACTGATTTGTTTTGAGCTAAATGACCCTGAAATTGAAAAGCACTACAAATGAACTCTGAAAAGGTTGAAACTTTTCATGGTATCATCATTTCACCCACATAGCATGTGCAAAAAAGTAGAGAGGTTTACGGCAAAAACTGGATGCACTTCGTGTACAAACTGGACAATCTCTTTCGAAGTATCAGGGTTCGGACGAACACTCATCTGTTACAAAGGCCGGCACTTTATTTTTCCAGACTTTTTTGCGTTCAGTATGCACCATTCAAAGCCACGTCATCAACTTTCAACCCTTTCTAACATCATTTGCTATTTTTCATGCATTTACTGATTTGTTTTGAGCAAAATGACCCTAAAATTGAAAAGCACTACAAATGAACTCTGAAAAGGTTGAAACTTGTCATGGTATCATCATTTCACCCACATAGCATGCGCAAAAAAGTAGAGAGATTTACGGCAAAAACTGGATGAACTTCGTGTACAAACTGCACAATCTCTTTCGAAGTATCAGGGTTTCGGACGAAAATTCATCTGTTACAAAGGCCGGCACTTCATTTTTTTAAACTTATTACAACTCCACACTTTTTTTTGCGTTCAGTATGCACCATGCAAAGCCACGTCATCAACTTTCAACCCTTTCTGACATCATTTGTTATTTTTCATGCATTTACTGATTTGTTTTAAGCTAAATGACCCTGAAATTGAAAAACACTACAAATGAACTCCGAAAAGGTTGAAACTTTTCATGGTATCATCATTTCACCCACATAGCATGTGCAAAAAAGTAGAGAGGTTTACGGCAAAAACAGGATGAACTTCCTGTACAAACTG
>NW_025229518.1:11996-12466 GCF_018294505.1 Triticum aestivum | reverse complement strand
TGTACAAACTGGACAATCTCTTTCGAAGTATCAGGGTTTCGGATGAAAACTCATCTATTACAAAGGCCGGCACTTCAATTTTTTTAAACTTATTACAACTCCACACTTTTTTGCGTTCCGTATGCACCATTGAAAGCCATGTCATCAACTTTCAACCCTTTGTGACATCATTTGTTATTTTTCATGTATTTACTGATTTGTTTTGAGCTAAATGACCCTGAAATTGAAAAGCACTACAAATGAACTCTGAAAAGGTTGAAACTTGTCATGGTATCATCATTTCACCCACATAGCATATGCAAAAAAGTAGCGAGGGTTACGACAAAAACTGGATGCACTTCGTGTACAAACTGAACAATCTCTTTCGAAGTATCAGGGTTCGGACGAAAACTCATCTGTTACAAAGGCCGGCACTTCATTTTTCCGGACTTTTTTGCGGTCAGTATGCACCATTCAAAGCCACGTCATCA
>NW_025229518.1:11729-11978 GCF_018294505.1 Triticum aestivum | reverse complement strand
CTATTACAAAGGCCGGTACTTCAATTTTCTAGACTTTTTTGCGGTCAGTATGCACCATTCAAAGCCACGTCATCAACTTTCAACCCTTTCTGACATCATTTGCTATTTTTCATGCATTTACTGATTTGTTTTGAGCTAAATGACCCTGAAATTGAAAAGCACCACAAATGAACTCTGAAAAGGTTGAAACTTGTCATGGTATCATCATTTCACCCACATAGCATATGCAAAAAAGTAGAGAGGGTTACG
>NW_025229518.1:11106-11719 GCF_018294505.1 Triticum aestivum | reverse complement strand
TACTGATTTGTTTTGAGCTAAATGACCCTGAAATTGAAAAGCACTACAAATGAACTCTGAAAAGGTTGAAACTTGTCATGGTATCATCATTTCACCCACATAGTATATGCAAAAAAGTAGAGAGGGTTACGGCAAAAACTGGATGCACTTCGTGTACAAACTGAACAATCTCTTTCGAAGTATCAGGGTTCAGACGAAAACTCATCTGTTACAAAGGCCGGCACTTCATTTTTTTAAATTTATTACAACTAAAGACTTTTTTGCGTTCAGTATGCACCATTCAAAGCCACATCATCAACTTTCAACCCTTTCTGACATCATTTGCTATTTTTCATGCATTTACTGATTTGTTTTGATGTAAATGACCCTGAAATTGAAAAGCACTACAAATAAACTCTGAAAAGGTTGAAACTTGTCATGGTATCATCATTTCACCCACATAGCATGCGAAAAAAGTAGAGAGGTTTACGGCAAAAACTGGATGAACTTCGTGTACAAACTGCACAATCTCTTTCGAAGTATCAGGGTTTCGGACGAAAACTCATCTGTTACAAAGGCCCCCACTTCATTTTTTTTAACTTATTACAACTCCAAACTTTTTTTGCGTTCAGCA
>NW_025229518.1:10499-11096 GCF_018294505.1 Triticum aestivum | reverse complement strand
CATTTCACCCACATAGCATGTGCAAAAAAGTAGAGAGGTTTACGGCAAAAACTGGATGAACTTCCTGTACAAACTGCACAATCTCTTTCGAAGTATCAGGGTTTCGGACGAAAACTGATCTGTTACAAAGGCCGGCACTTCATTTTTTTAAACTTATTACGTCTCCAAACTTTTTTGCGTTCAGTATGCACCATTCAAAGACACGTCATCAACTTTCAACCCTTTCTGACATCATTTGCTATTTTTCATGCATTTACTGGTTTGTTTTAAGCTAAATGACCCTGAAATTGAAAAACACTACATATGAACTCTGAAAAGGTTGAAACTTTTCATGGTATCATCATTTCACCCACATAGCATGTGCAAAAAAGTAGAGAGGTTTATGGCAAAAAATGGATGCACTTCGTGTACAAACTGGACAATCTCTTTCGAAGTATCAGGGTTTCGGATGAAAACTCATCTATTACAAAGGCCGGCACTTCAATTTTTTTAAACTTATTACAACTCCACACTTTTTTGCGTTCCGTATGCACCATTGAAAGCCATGTCATCAACTTTCAACCCTTTGTGACATCATTTGTTATTTTTCATGTATTT
>NW_025229518.1:9293-10489 GCF_018294505.1 Triticum aestivum | reverse complement strand
GCACCATTCAAAGCCACGTCATCAACTTTCAACCCTTTCTGACATTATTTGCTATTTTTCATGCATTTACTGATTTGTTTTAAGCTAAATGACCCTGGAATTGAAAAACAATACAAATGAACTCTGAAAAGGTTGAAACTTTTCATGGTATCATCATTTCACCCACATAGCATGTGCAAAAAAGTAGAGAGGTTTACGGCAAAAACTGGATGAACTTCGTGTACAAACTGCACAATCTCTTTCGAAGTATCAGGGTTTCGGACGAAAACTCATCTGTTACAAAGGCCATCACTTCATTTTTTAAACTTATTACATCTCCAAACTTTTTTTGCGTTCAGTATGCACTATTCAAAGCCACGTCATCAACTGTCAACCCTTTCTGACATCGTTTGCTATTTTTCATGCATTTACTGATTTGTTTTAAGCTAAATGACCCTCAAATTGAAAAACACTACAAATGAACTCTGAAAAGGTTGAAACTTTTCATGGTATCATCATTTCACCCACATAGCATGTGCAAAAAAGTAGAGAGGTTTACGGCAAAAACTGGATGAACTTCCTGTACAAACTGCACAATCTCTTTCGAACTATCAGGGTTTCGGACGAAAACTGATATGTTACAAAGGCCGGCACTTCATTTTTTTAAACTTATTACGTCTCCAAACTTTTTTGCGTTCAGTATGCACCATTCAAAGACACGTCATCAACTTTCAACCCTTTCTGACATCAGTTGCTATTTTTCATGCATTTACTGGTTTGTTTTAAGCTAAATGACCCTGAAATTGAAAAACACTACATATGAACTCTGAAAAGGTTGAAACTTTTCATGGTATCATCATTTCACCCACATAGCATGTGCAAAAAAGTAGAGAGGTTTATGGCAAAAACTGGATGCACTTCGTGTACAAACTGGACAATCTCTTTCGAAGTATCAGGGTTTCGGATGAAAACTCATCTATTACAAAGGCCGGCACTTCATTTTTTTAAACTTATTACAACTCCACACTTTTTTGCGTTCCGTATGCACCATTGAAAGCCATGTCATCAACTTTCAACCCTTTGTGACATCATTTGTTATTTTTCATGCATTTACTGATTTGTTTTGAGCTAAATGACCCTGAAATTGAAAAGCACTACAAATGAACTCTGAAAAGGTTGAAACTTGTCATGGTATCATCATTTCACCCACATAGCAT
>NW_025229518.1:1258-3183 GCF_018294505.1 Triticum aestivum | reverse complement strand
TGACATCATTTGTTATTTTTCATGCATTTACTGATTTGTTTTAAGCTAAATGACCCTGAAATTGAAAAACACTACAAATGAACTCCGAAAAGGTTGAAACTTTTCATGGTATCATCATTTCACCCACATAGCATGTGCAAAAAAGTAGAGAGGTTTACGGCAAAAACAGGATGAACTTCCTGTACAAACTGCACAATCTCTTTCGAAGTATCAGGGTTCGGACGAAAACACATCTGTTACAAAGACCGGCACTTCATTTTTTAAAATTTATTACAACTCCAGACTTTTTTGCGTTCAGTATGCACCATTCAAAGCCACGTCATCAACTTTCAATCCTTTCTGACATCATTTGCTATTTTTCATGCATTTACTGATTTGTTTTGAGCTAAATGACCCTGAAATTGAAAAGCACTACAAATGAACTCTGAAAAGGTTGAAACTTGTCATGGTATCATCATTTCACCCACATAGCATGCGCAAAAAAGTAGAGAGATTTACGGCAAAAACTGGATGAAGTTCGTGTACAAACTGCACAATCTCTTTCGAAGTATCGGGGTTTCGGACGAAAATTCATCTGTTACAAAGGCCGGCACTTCATTTTTTTAAACTTATTACAACTCCAAACTTTTTTTTGCATTCAGTATGCACCATGCAAAGCCACGTCATCAACATTCCACCCTTTCTGACATCATTTGTTATTTTTCATGCATTTACTGATTTGTTTTAAGCTAAATGACCCTGAAATTGAAAAACACTACAAATGAACTCCGAAAAGGTTGAAACTTTTCATGGTATCATCATTTCACCCACATAGCATGTGCAAAAAAGTAGAGAGGTTTACGGCAAAAACTGGATGAACTTCCTGTACAAACTGCACAATCTCTTTCGAAGTATCAGGGTTTCGGACGAAAACTCATCTGTTACAAAGGCCGGCACTTCATTTTTTTAAATTTATTACGTCTCCAAACTTTTTTTGCGTTCAATATGCACCATTCGAAGACACGTCATCAACTTTCAACCCTTTCTGACATCATTTGCTATTTTTCATGCATTTACTGGTTTGTTTTAAGCTAAATGACCCTGAAATTGAAAAACACTACAAATGAACTCTGAAAAGGTTGAAACTTTTCGTGGTATCATCATTTCACCCACATAGCATGTGCAAAAAAGTAGAGAGGTTTACGGCAAAAACTGGATGCACTTCGTGTACAAACTGGACAACCTCTTTCAAAGTATCAGGGTTTCGGATGAAAACTCATCTATTACAAAGGTCGACACTTCATTTTATTTATTTATTACAACTCCAGACTTTTTTGCGTTCCGTATGCACCATTGAAAGGCATGTCATCAACTTTCAACCCTTTGTGACATCATTTGTTATTTTTCATGCATCTACTGTTTTCTTTTGAGCTAAATGACCCTGAAATTGAAAAGCACTACAAATGAACTCTGAAAAGGTTGAAACTTGTCATCGTATCATCATTTCACCCACATAGCATATGCAAAAAAGTAGAGGGGGTGACGACAAAAACTGGACGCACTTCGTGTACAAACTGGACAATCTCTTTCGAAGTATCAGGGTTCGGACGAAAACTCATCTGTTACAAAGGCCGGCACTTCATTTTTTTAAATTTATTACAAATCCATACTTTTTTGCGTTCAGTATGCACCAATCAAAGCCATGTCATCAACTTTCAACCCTTTCTGACATCATTTGCTATTTTTCATGCATTTACTGATTTGTTTTGAGCTAAATGACCCTGAAATTTAAAAGCACTACAAATGAACTCTGAAAAGGTTGAAACTTGTCATGGTATCATCATTTCACCCACATAGCATGCGCAAAAAAGTAGAGAGATTTACGGCAAAAACTGGATGAAGTTCGTGTACAAACTGCACAATCTCTTTCGAAGTATCGGGGTTTC
>NW_025229518.1:879-1248 GCF_018294505.1 Triticum aestivum | reverse complement strand
AAATTTATTACAACTCCAGACTTTTTTGCGTTCAGTATGCACCATTCAAAGCCACGTCATCAACTTTCAATCCTTTCTGACATCATTTGCTATTTTTCATGCATTTACTGATTTGTTTTGAGCTAAATGACCCTGAAATTGAAAAGCACTACAAATGAACTCTGAAAAGGTTGAAACTTGTCATGGTATCATCATTTCACCCACATAGCATGCGCAAAAAAGTAGAGAGATTTACGGCAAAAACTGGATGAAGTTCGTGTACAAACTGCACAATCTCTTTCGAAGTATCGGGGTTTCGGACGAAAATTCATCTGTTACAAAGGCCGGCACTTCATTTTTTTAAACTTATTACAACTCCAAACTTTTTTT
>NW_025229518.1:0-841 GCF_018294505.1 Triticum aestivum | reverse complement strand
TTATTTTTCATGCATTTACTGATTTGTTTTAAGCTAAATGACCCTGAAATTGAAAAACACTACAAATGAACTCCGAAAAGGTTGAAACTTTTCATGGTATCATCATTTCACCCACATAGCATGTGCAAAAAAGTAGAGAGGTTTACGGCAAAAACTGGATGAACTTCCTGTACAAACTGCACAATCTCTTTCGAAGTATCAGGGTTTCGGACGAAAACTCATCTGTTACAAAGGCCGGCACTTCATTTTTTTAACTTATTACGTCTCCAAACTTTTTTTGCGTTCAGTATGCACCATTCGAAGACACGTCATCAACTTTCAACCCTTTCTGACATCATTTCCTATTTTTCATGCATTTACTGGTTTGTTTTAAGCTAAATGACCCTGAAATTGAAAAACACTACAAATGAACTCTGAAAAGGTTGAAACTTTTCATGGTATCATCATTTCACCCACATAGCATGTGCAAAAAAGTAGAGAGGTTTACGGCAAAAACTGGATGCACTTCGTGTACAAACTGGACAACCTCTTTCGAAGTATCAGGGTTTCGGATGAAAACTCATCTATTACAAAGGTCGACACTTCATTTTTTTTAATTTATTACAACTCCAGAGTTTTTTGCGTTCCGTATGCACCATTGAAAGCCATGTCATCAACTTTCAACCCTTTGTGACATCATTTGTTATTTTTCATGCATCTACTGTTTTCTTTTGAGCTAAATGACCCTGAAATTGAAAAGCACTAAAATTAACTCTGAAAAGGTTGAAACTTGTCATCGTATCATCATTTCACCCACATAGCATATGCAAAAAAGTAGAGGGGGTTACGACAAAAACTGGAC
>NW_025229517.1:12884-21851 GCF_018294505.1 Triticum aestivum | reverse complement strand
CTAAGCCCCCGAGTGGGAGGATTGCTCTCGACTCGGAATGTTTTTAACTTAGGCGATTACGGGTTCGTAGCTAAGCCCCCGAGTGGGAGGATTGCTCTCCACTCGGAATGTTTTTAACTTAGGCGATTACGGGGTCGCAACTAAGCTCCCGAGTGGGAGGATTGCTCTCCACTCAGAATGTTTTTAACTTAGGCGATTACGGTGTCACAGCCCTAGAATATTGTTTGTAAATAGTTGCATCTTGATCCAGGCATCATATTTAAATTTCTGAAACATGAATTGAGGATTGTTGAAGCCCCAAAACTTTAATTAAAAGCAGGGCAAAAGAACCCTGGAAAATGCATTCAATGATTCCAAAATGGCCTTAATAATGTTGGTTATATTTGGCAAAGGTTTTTGCACCAAACCAAAAATAATGAGCATTTTTGAGGAATATTTTGAGCATTGAATTTAAATCATATTCTATTTGAGGTTGGAATTATATTGATAATATATAATGAATATATTTTCAAATGACCTCAGATATTTTTTGTATTTGTGAAAAAGTCCATTAAGTGACTTAAAATATCCAGGGGAGTTTTGGCACTGTTTTCAAATTTGTTTGAATTTGAATTCAGTGGCAACTAAATAAAAAAAACAGAACAGAAATAAATAAAAGAGGGAGAGAGAAGGAAGTTACCTGGCGCCCACTTACCTGGCCCAGCACGGCCTAGCCCATCTCCACTCCCCCCCCTGTCGTCTTCCTCTGCCAGTAGGCAGAGGCGAGGTGTGGCGCGCGCCCGAGAGGCCTCGGCCACCTCCTGCTTCCCCCGGCCACCTCCTGCTTCCTCTCGTCGCCCTGGACCCCGTCCGCGACGCCACGCACCCTCCCAGGCCTCGCACTCTCCCCGTGCCTTTTGCCCCCCCCCCTTCTCTGGCCCCCTCTCTCTTCCACCGAGCGGAGCCCCGTCGCCACCGACGCCGTTCGCCGCGGCCACAACCACCGCCTCGCCTCTCCGACGCCTCCCAAAGCTCCGCCGGTCCTCCCTCTTCCTCCTCACCAAGACGGAAGGTGCCGGAAGCCCTGGATGGGGCCAGCTTCGCCGTTCTCCTCCTCGGCCACCGCTGATCGCCGCCGTCAAATCCGTCCCCGTCCGGCCTCCCTCAAGCTCGCCGTCCACCTCTACAGGGTCTACGTGAGCTCTCCGTCCGTTTCCCCCTCTCTGTTTCGTCGTTCGCGCGCCGTAGCTAGGTTATCCACCAAGACCGAAACCCCATCGCCGCCGGCCATGGCACCGCCGTGGCCAGGGCCACCGCAGCCCGCGCCTGAGCACGTCACCGTGCTCGGTGAACCCCCAGGAGCACGTAGCCCTCCTCGTTTTCTCCTCTAGTGCGCCGTAGCTTCGCCACCGTTCGCGCCCGAACTCCGGCCACCGTGGAAGTGCTCGCCGCCGTCGTCTCCGGCCACCCCGCGGCCCCTCGTGCAGCCAACTAGGTGCGGTCGTGTACGGGCTACCTTCTGGTGGCCTTCGCGCGTCCAGCCGCCGCCCGTAGCGCAACCCCGGTGAACTTCCGCCGCGTTTCGGGTCGCCGCCGGCCGAACTCCGGTGGCCAGTGACGTGGCGCTGTCATTAGCCACTAATGACGCACTAACCAACCCCCTAGGCCACTGACTGTGGGCCCCACCCCTGGTCAAACCCCAGTCAGCGCTGGGTTTGACCGGGATTAGGTCCTATGTCACTGACGTGTGGCCCCCACACGTCAGGTTTGACCCGAACCAGCCCAGTTGACTCTGCTGACGTCACAATGACGTGGTGCTGACGCCATAATTCATTTCTGGATTTATTATTATTCAGGAATTTCAGAAAATGCCTAAAACTTCTAAAATTCATAGAAATTCAACCGTAACTCCAAATTAAATAATTTATATATGAAAAATTATCAGAAAAATTCAAGGAATCCATCTGTACCATTTTCATGCATGTTAGAACAACTTATAGATGCTGTTTAGCATAAATCATATAAAGGGCATTTAAATAATCACATATGGAGTTTGAATTTGAATCTTGTATTCAAACCAACTTCATTTAATCTGTTGCTATTGCATTAGCTCAAAACACATTCATTTTGCCATGTCATGATCATGCATCATATTGTGCATTGCATTGATTGTGTTCCCTTCTGTGTTGCCGGTATTTGTCCCCTCTCGATAGACGTGATACCGATGATGTGATCGTTGACACTGATGAAGACTCGATGTTATCTTCAGAAGTGCCAGGCAAGCAAAACCCCCTTGTTCATTCCGATACAATCCCACTCTCTCGCTCCTGCTCTCTTTTACTGCATTAGGACAACAACGATTCATCTGTTACTTGCTGCGGTAGCTGAACCCCTTTATCCTTTGCATGACCTGTCATTCCACAGTAAATAGATGAAACCCACTAGCATGAGTAGGAGTTGTTTGAGCCCTGTTGTGCCTACTCATTCATGCTTGTTTGTCATGCCTGCTACTGCTTAGAGTTGTGTCAGGTCTGGTTCATCCGGGATGAATCAGAGGTGTGTGAACATGTCCTACTGTGTGTGAGCTAAGTGTGTGAACACGATTTGGTAAAAGGTGTCGGTGAGAGGCTATGTAGGAGTACATGGTGGGTTGTCTCATTGAAGCCGTCCTCAGGAACTGAGTTCTGTGTTTGTGATCCATGATTCAGCTACTACCATACATTGGGCCCTGAAATATGACCCCGCTCGACTTCTTATTCACCCTAGTCCTCTGTCCAGGAGTTGCAAGTAGTTTCTGGTGTTTGTAGTATGCTGGAGGCCGTGGACAGCGCTGACCGTAGGGGTGGGCTGTGATGCGGTAAGCACGTGGCCGGGTATACCGGGCGCCCGTTTGGTGTCACGGAACCCTGTTCACATCGTTTGGGGCTGTGAGCGAAACTCCGGCCGGATCTCCTCATGGATGGAACCCGAATAGGCGATAAACCTGGACTAGAGACTTGAGTGTTTAGGTAGGTCGTGGTCTACACCCACGTCGGCTTTCGCTTGAAGTCTGCCGAGCACATGTCGTGTGCAGACGCTAAGTGGTGGAAACATGTATGAAGAAGTACACCCCTGCAGGGTTAATATCATCTATTCGAATAGCCGTGTCCGTGGTAAAGGACTTCTGGGTTGCTTATATAAGTTCATAGACAAGTGAAAGTGGATACCCTAAAATACGCAAGATGAGCGTGAGTGCTATGGATGGCGTTCTCGTAGGGAGACGGGAGCGGATCCATAGTGGTGTATTGATATGGTGAATATGTGGACTCGTGTGCGCCACCTCAAAAGAGTCGCTTGCAGTCGTAGTTTAGGATAGCCACCGAGTCAAAGCTGGCTTGCTGCTGTTAAACCCCACCATCCCCTTTGTTGAAAATGATGCATATGTAGTTAGTTCTGATGTAAGTCTTGCTGCTGGGTACATTTGTACTCACGTTTGCCTATTTTATGTTTTTGCAGAGAGACTTCAGTCTCACTAGTAATTCCGCGTGGTCTTTGACGTTTAGCTTGTTACCTCAGCTACGATCTTGTGCCCTCGGCAGGACCTGGTAGATAGTCAGGCTTCTCGGCCTTTATCATTTATAGATGTCTGTACTCAGACATGATAGCTTCCGCTTGTGCTTTGATTTGTATGCTCTGAATGTTGGGTCGCGAGACCCCTGTTTGTAATATCTCGCTCCTCGGAGCCTATTGAATAAATACTTGAGTCATAGAGTCATGTTGTGATGCCATGTTGTATTTGCACATATCGAGCATATTGTGTGTATGTTATTGAAATGCTTGGTATGTGTGGGATCTGACTATCTAGTTGTTTATCCTTAGTAGCCTCTCTTACCGGGAAATGTCTCCTAGTGTTTCCACCGAGCCATGGTAGCTTGCTACTGCTCCGGAACACTTAGGCTGGCCGGCATGTGTCCTTCTTCGTTCCTGTGTCTGTCCCTTCGGCGAAATGTCACGCGATGAATACCGGAGTCCTGTTAGCCTGCTACAGCCCGATCCACCGGAGTCCTGCTAGCCGAGTGCTACAGCCTGGATTCACTTGCTGATGACCGACACGTTCGATGATGGGTCATGGATGCCTGTCCCTGTAAGTCTGTGCCACTTTGGGTTTACGACTAGTCATGTCAGCCCGGGCTCCTTATCATATGGATGCTAGCGACACTATCATATACGTGAGCCAAAAGGCGCAAACGGTCCCGGGCAAAGGGAAGGCGATACCCGTGGGGATACCATGCGTGAGGCCGCAAAGTGATATGAGGTGTTACCGGCTAGATCGATGTGACATCGAGTCGGGGTCCTGACAGCGTTGGTATCAGAGCTTGACTGCCTGTAGGATTACCAAGCCAAACTGGTCGGAGTTGAGTCTAGAAATTCTTTAGTTATATAAGGGAATTGATTGTGGGATGGAATGTACGGCTCTTTTTACTCCTTATACCTCATGCCCTTCTGATCCGAGTCATCTTATCTCTCCTACGGGGATTAAGAGCTAGGCTATCTCTTCTTTCTATCAGGATCACGTGTTACTAATCCGTAGACTTATAAGATTGTTGGATTTAAGTCTCAGTTCAGTTCCTACTGCTTCCGTATGTTAATTGTTGATCTCGGAACCTTGATATTGTGCTTCTGAGTGGTTATGCCACCATTTTTGTGAATGTCTCAATTCTCTTCTGAGCATTTACAGCCGTTATGCTGTCCGAGTCATTCCAGGTTTCTAAATAGTCTGATGCATTTGCAAAATCCTTTCCCTCTGGTTTCGATGCTCCTTTATGCCAGCTCAATCACACTAATTGTTGAGTTGAGGTATTCTACTGCCTCGACCTTTATGTTGGAATAATTATTATGACCCTAGGTGTCTCAGGGGATCATCTAGTGGTCTAGCCATGATTTGTGTCCTGGTGTGATGATTCTGGCCTTTATTCTCGAAAGCATTCCGTGATGCTACTTAGTAGTAGGTATTCTACTCCTGGGTTGGAACCCGAGATTCACCCTACTTACTTCATGTTGATAGTAATTGCTAGCTCCCTTAGGTTATTAGTAACCTTTGCGTTAGTCCTCGAGGTCCGTGGTATATCGTTCTTCCAAATACCATGAACCATTATGGCAGAAGTTTGTTGGATCAAAAGATCACAACAGGCCCTCTATGAGTTCTCCATTCTATATTGCGACTCTGCCAGCTCAACCTTTCTGCATGGGTTATCCGGAAGAATTATGTTGAACTTGGTTCGACATACTAATCTATGCATCCACAACTCAGAAAGTTATATGTTCCTTTGAGCTGTCCCTCTTTAGTTGTCTACTGACCTTCGTCTATCAATTGATAGTCAAGAGTATGCGTGCAATCGTTCATCGATACCTATTACTCTTGTGGTCCATCAAGCCATTCTATTCCAGAATGACTAGGAGAAATGAACTCCAGTACCTCATCCATATCTAGGATTGGGTCAAGGTAGTCATGCTCCGCAGATCAAAATGCCAGCCCAGCTTTTGATTCTGTTCTACCCTGAAGTATTACCATCTTTATATCGGGATTGTTATAGGAATTGCACACCATCCTATGAACTCTTGGTACAGTGATACTTCTTGCCATCATTGTTCATTCCTCGGTTCCTGTGTTATTGTAACCAGAATGCCGACAAGTGAATCATGGCGTGTGAAATCAATACTGCTAGCAACTCTGTTGCTTGGTAGTTAAATGGACGATAACCTCATTCTTAGTGTATCGATTATTGAATCGTCACCCTAAGACTGATCGTGCTATCTAGTTCTTATTTCGGTGCACCCTTCGATTGATGAGTTAGGATCTTGTCAAGTCCTCACTCATTTGATCATATCGTCTTGCCCTCAAAAGCGAGATTGTTCTCGAGCTTAGTAACATACCGGTGGTTCGTGATTTTCCGAATATCTTCTCGGAAGTATTACCAGGTTGTCCCCTGACTATTATGTTGAGCTCGTGATCAAGTTGGTTTCTTCTGAACCACCTTCTCTCCAAGAATCGGTGTTAGATATCCCTGAGCTAGTTGGTTAAGCTAGACAACAACTTGGAGAGTTGGAAGATAAAAGCTTGCCTGACTTAGTTCGTTCCAAAGGGATATCCTTGTGTAGTGTGTGTTGAAGAAAGATGATATCTTCATCGATTGGTCCCTGTGATCAGTTAATGGACCTATCATTTTTATCCAACCTTTGATTGGAGTATGGGCTATCATCCAATCAGACCAGAACCAACGATATTCGTAATGTTGTCTTACTCGTGGTTGATCCCTCGAGCATACACCATTATATCTTTTGGGTCTGACCAATGCTATCACTTGTTCACTTAACTATGGAATTCCTTTTAAAAGGAAACCCAGAGGAATAGTTGTTGAGCCCATTGACAACATCCTTATCTCCTGCATGACTTTGTTGGACAATAAGTTAGTGTTGGAAACTTTTGAAGCATTTGTTCATGCTAGCTCATGAAGCATATGTTCGGATGTAAGAAGTGACTTCCTCTAGTTCATGTGCATTTGATGCAAGTTGCTGCCATGGACTCGAGAAAGTCAATGTTGCTTCCTCTGGAATCATCGCAAGTCAGTCATGCACACGTGCGGAGTATTCTGTGGTCTGGAGACTTGCAACCTTCATTCCATATGTGTATCCTAGCACACCAAGCCACTGACTGATTTGTTCAAGGAGAAGGAGTATCTTCATAAGAGCTAATCCGGACTTATGAAAGAACCTCGATATCCTCGCTGATGGTTCCCAACCAGAACTCGGTAGTGTTTTGTTGTAAGACTACCATGTGGGCATGCTTGTCTGGGACAACGTGTTCACATGGTTGTAGCAGAACCAGCTCATGTTTTGGGGCTTGCTATCGTAGTTCATTCCCCGAGAATCTCGCAATGTCATCTCGTCGATTCGTGTTGCAAACTTCCGTTTTTCTTCCTAGACTCGATGAGTCTGGAATATCCTGACACCAACCAGATCTGAATCTCAGGCAGATATGATGGTTGGAATATTTCCCAAGAATTATAATATTGGTCGCGCGATAATCGGTAAAGTGGATGTCGTGGCCAACACACCCAGCCGGAAGACCTGTTATTATAATATCTTGATTGATGAAGTTGGCCACCTCCCCATAGGGATTTCGTAGGGTTTACTCCCTAGTTGCCCCTATGGATTTTTGTGTTCCCGAAGTCCGACCTTTTTACTTGATGTTTTAGATATCAAACCATATCTATGAATGGGTTACACTAGCACATCAAGGAGAACATTAGAAGCGGAGTGCTAAATGTCTCTCGGTCGATCATCCAGATTTTTATTTCCTTGGCCTCGCTAAGGTGAAATCTGAGAAGGTGTTATCTTCCTTTGCATCTGCATCCTCCATCACCATTCATCATGGTAGTAAGTTGTGTTACCGGACCCTTGACACGGATGTTGGTAAAATCTTGATGATTATGGAATTGCTCAAGTTCTTGAGAGCACGCGCAAGTGCTAGGTTTGATCGTCGACATTAACTGTATAGCGCTCTCAGTTTCCTCGGTTATGCTATAACCATTCCAATAGTGGGATAACTCTTTATTGTTGAGCCTCTCCCCAGTTACCAGAATCATTCCCAGCATTTGCATTTTGTTCCTAGCTTGCACCGCCAATGTGCCATTCTACCATGGGTCTCTTCCATTTCCGGTGGCAAGCAAATTCATCCATTACGTTGTCTTCAACAAGGTAATCCACATCATCCATGTCCGAGTATGCCATTCTACCGACCCCCTCCAAACGATCGCTCGAGAATTGCCTTAGGCTGGTTTAAAGAGTTTCAATGATCTCTGAATCAAAGGTAATTCTTCTTGCAACTTAAGGGGATATATCTACGAGTCACCATCCCTAAGATGCCTCGTTGTGGTATCATGGCAACTCAACTCCTCGCTACATTGACAATCGATTACCACCTTCTTAAGCGTGAAATTGTTGTCTACTTAGTGGACCTTCGTCATCTACTTCACTCCACTCCTATGGATGTGTGCTTCGCCTCTCAGCTCGAGAGATGTTGCTATGTCCCATTCCGTGAGTTAATCCTGAGTTGTTCGACCTTCGAGAAGAACCATCCTTTTAGGGTCTTTCCTTTCCTCTCGTTGTCATGTTAGTTGGAGTTCTCAGAGCAAGGCTTCGAGACAATAATGGTGAACGAATCAACGTTCAATTGGAGTGCAACTGGATCGTGAAGAGTATACTAGTTTGCGTTTCCCCTTCACCTTACCCTACACTTGAATCTCGGGTCGAGATTCTTGTTTAGTGGGGGTGAGTTGTCACAGCCCTAGAATATTGTTTGTAAATAGTTGCATCTTGATCCAGGCATCATATTTAAATTTCTGAAACATGAATTGAGGATTGTTGAAGCCTCAAAACTTTAATTAAAAGCAGGGCATAAGAACCCTGGAAAATGCATTCAATGATTCCAAAATGGCCTTAATAATGTTGGTTATATTTGGCAAAGGTTTTTGCACCAAACCAAAAATAATGAGCATTTTTGAGGAATATTTTGAGCATTGAATTTAAATCATATTCTATTTGAATTTGGAATTATATTCATAATATATAATGAATATATTTTCAAATGACCTGAGATATTTTTTGTATTTGTGAAAAAGTCCATTAAGTGACTTAAAATATCCAGGGGAGTTTTGGCACTGTTTTCAAATTTGTTTGAATTTGAATTCAGTGGCAACTAAATAAAAAAAACAAAACAGAACAGAAATAAATAAAAGAGGGAGAGAGAAGGAAGTTACCTGGCGCCCACTTACCTGGCCCAGCACGGCCCAGCCCATCTCCACTCCCCCCCTATCGTCTTCCTCTGCCAGTAGGCAGAGGCGAGGTGTGGCGCGCGCCCGAGAGGCCTCGGCCACCTCCTGCTTCCCCCGGCCACCTCCTGCTTCCTCTCGTCGCCCTGGACCCCGTCCGCGACGCCACACACCCTCC
>NW_025229517.1:8798-12515 GCF_018294505.1 Triticum aestivum | reverse complement strand
GGAGCCCCGTCGCCACCGACGCCGTTCGCCGCGGCCACAACCACTGCCTCGCCTCTCCGACGCCTCCCAAAGCTCCGCCGGTCCTCCCTCTTCGTCCTCACCAAGACGGAAGGCGCCGGAAGCCCTGGATGGGGCCAGCTTCGCCGTTCCCCTCCTCGGCCACCGCTGATCGCCGCCGTCAAATCCGTCCCCGTCCGGCCTCCCTCAAGCTCGTCGTCCACCTCTACAGGGTCTACGTGAGCTCTCCGTCCGTTTCCCCCTCTCTGTTTCGTCGTTCGCGCGCCGTAGCTAGGTTATCCACCAAGACCGAAACCCCATCGCCGCCGGCCATGGCGCCGCCATGGCCAGGGCCACCACAGCCCGCGCCTAAGCACGTCACCGTGCTCGGTGAACCCCCAGGAGCACGTAGCCCTCCTCGTTTTCTCCTCTAGTGCGCCGTAGCTTCGCCACCGTTCGTGCCCGAACTCCGGCCACCGCGGAAGTGCTCGCCGCCGTCGTCTCCGGCCACCCCGCGGCCCCTCGTGCAGCCAGCTAGGTGCGGCCGTGTACGGGCTACCTTCTGGTGGCCTTCGCGCGTCCAGCCGCCGCCCGTAGCGCAACCCCGGTGAACTTCCGCCGCGTTTCGGGTCGCCGCCGGCCGAACTCCGGTGGCCAGTGACGTGGCGCTGTCATTAGCCACTAATGACGCACTAACCAACCCCCTAGGCCACTGACTGTGGGCCCCACCCCTGGTCAAACCCCAGTCAGCGCTGGGTTTGACCGGGATTAGGTCCTGTGTCACTAACGTGTGGCCCCCACACGTCAGGTTTGACCCGAGCCAGCCCAGTTGACTCTGCTGACGTCACAATGACGTGGTGCTGACGCCATAATTCATTTCTGGATTTATTATTATTCAGGAATTTCAGAAAATGCCTAAAACTTCTAAAATTCATAGAAATTCAACCGTAACTCCAAATTAAATAATTTATATATGAAAAATTATCAGAAAAATTCAAGGAATCCATCTGTACCATTTGCATGCATGTTAGAACAACTTATAGATGCTGTTTAGCACAAATCATATAAAGGGCATTTAAATAATCACGTATGGAGTTTGAATTTGAATCTTGTATTCAAACCAACTTCATTTAATCTGTTGCTAGTTGCATTAGCTCAAAACACATTCATTTTGCCATGTCATGATCATGCATCATATTGTGCATTGCATTGATTGTGTTCCCTTCTGTGTTGCCGGTATTTGTCCCCTCTCGATAGACGTGATACCGATGATGTGATCGTTGACACTGATGAAGACTCAATGTTATCTTCAGAAGTGCCAGGCAAGCAAAACCCCCTTGTTCATTCCGATACAATCCCACTCTCTCGCTCCTGCTCTCTTTTACTGCATTAGGACAACAACGATTCATCTGTTACTTGCTGCGGTAGCTGAACCCCTTTATCCTTTGCATGACCTGTCATTCCACAGCAAATAGATGAAACCCACTAGCATGAGTAGGAGTTTTTTGAGCCATGTTGTGCCTACTCATTCATGCTTGTTTGTCATGCCTGCTACTGCTTAGAGTTGTGTCAGGTCTGGTTCATCCGGGATGAATCAGAGGTGTGTGAACATGTCCTACTGTGTGTGAGCTAAGTGTGTGAACACGATTTGGTAAAAGGTGTCGGTGAGAGGCCATGTAGGAGTACATGGTGGGTTGTCTCATTGAAGCCGTCCTCAGGAACTGAGTTCTGTGTTTGTGATCCATGATTCAGCTACTACCATACATTGGGCCCTGAAATATGACCCCGCTCGACTTCTTATTCACCCTAGTCCTCTGTCCAGGAGTTGCAAGTAGTTTCTGGTCTTTGTAGTATGCTGGAGGCCGTGGACAGCGCTGACCGTAGGGGTGGGCTGTGATGCGGTAGGCACGTGGCCGGGTATACCGGGCGCCCGTTTGGTGTCACGGAACCCTGTTCACATCGTTTGGGGCTGTGAGCGAAACTCCGGCCGGATCTCCTCATGGATGGAACCCGAATAGGCGATAAACCTGGACTAGAGACTTGAGTGTTTAGGTAGGTCGTGGTCTACACCCATGTCGGCTTTCGCTTGAAGTCTGCCGAGCACATGTCGTGTGCAGACGCTAAGTGGTGGAAACATGTATGAAGAAGTACACCCCTGCAGGGTTAATATCATCTATTCGAATAGCCGTGTCCGCGGTAAAGGACTTCTGGGTTGCTTATATCAGTTCATAGACAAGTGAAAGTGGATACCCTAAAATACGCAAGATGAGCGTGAGTGCTATGGATGGCGTTCTCGTAAGGAGACGGGAGCGGATCCATAGTGGTGTATTGATATGGTGAATATGTGGGCTCGTGTGCGCCACCTCAAAAGAGTCGCTTGCAGTCGTAGTTTAGGATAGCCACCGAGTCAAAGCTGGCTTGCTGCTGTTAAACCCCACCATCCCCTTTGTTGAAAATGATGCATATGTAGTTACTTCTGATGTAAGTCTTGCTGGGTACATTTGTACTCACGTTTGCCTATTTTATGTTTTTGCAGAGAGACTTCAGTCTCACTAGTAATTCCGCGTGGTCTTCGACGTTTAGCTTGTTACCTCAGCTACAATCTTGTGCCCTCGGCAGGACCTGGTAGATAGTCAGGCTTCTCAGCCTTTATCATTTATAGATGTCTGTACTCAGACATGATAGCTTCCGCTTGTGCTTTGATTTGTATGCTCTGAATGTTGGGTCGCGAGACCCCTGTTTGTAATATCTCGCTCCTCGGAGCCTATTGAATAAATACTTGAGTCGTAGAGTCATGTTGTGATGCCATGTTGTATTTGCACATATCGAGCATATTGTGTGTATGTTATTGAAATGCTTGGTATGTGTGGGATCTGACTATCTAGTTGTTTATCCTTAGTAGCCTCTCTTACCGGGAAATGTCTCCTAGTGTTTCCACCGAGCCCTGGTAGCTTGCTACTGCTCCGGAACACTTAGGCTGGCCGGCATGTGTCCTTCTTTGTTCCTGTGTCTGTCCCTTCGGGGAAATGTCACGCGATGAATACTGGAGTCCTGTTAGCCTGCTACAGCCCGGTCCACCGGAGTCCTGCTAGCCCAGTGCTACAGCCTGGATTCACTCGCTGATGACCGACACGTTCGATGCTGGGTCATGGATGCCTGTCCCTGTAAGTCTGTGCCACTTTGGGTTTACGACTAGTCATGTCAGTCCGGGCTCCTTATCATATGGATGCTAGCGACACTATCATATACGTGAGCCAAAAGGCGCAAACGGTCCCGGGCAAAGGTAAGGCGATACCCGTGGGGATACCGTGCGTGAGGCCGCAAAGTGATATGAGGTGTTACCGGCTAGATCGATGTGACATCGAGTCGGGGTCCTGACATACGGGGTCGCGGCTAAGCCCCCGAGTGGGAGGATTGCTCTCCACTCGGAATGTTTTTGACTTACACGATTACGGGGCGCAGCTAAGCCCCCCGAGTGGGAGGATTGCTCTCCACTCGGAATGTTTTTAACTTAGGCGATTACGGGGTCGCAGCTAAGCCCCCGAGTGGGAGGATTGCTCTCCACTCGGAATGTTTTTAACTTAGGCGATTACGGTGTCGCACCTAAGCCCCCGAGTGAGAGGATTGATCTCCACTTGGAATGTTTTTAACTTAGGCGATTACGGGGTCGTAGCTAAGCCCCCGAGTGGGAGGATTGCTCTCCACTTAAAATGTTTTTAA
>NW_025229517.1:4334-5292 GCF_018294505.1 Triticum aestivum | reverse complement strand
TTGTGATGCCATGTTGTATTTGCACATATCGAGCATATTGTGTGTATGTTATTGAAATGCTTGGTATGTGTGGGATCTGACCATCTAGTTGTTTATCTTTAGTAGCCTCTCTTACCGGGAAATGTCTCCTAGTGTTTCCACTGAGCCATGGTAGCTTGCTACTGCTCCGGAACACTTAGGCTGGCCGGCATGTGTCCTTCTCGTTCCTGTGTCTGTCCCTTCGGGGAAATGTCACGCTTTGAGTACCGGAGTCCTGTTAGCCCGCTACAGCCCGGTTTACCGGAGTCCTGCTAGCCCAGTGCTACAGCCCGGACCCACTTGCTGATGACCGACACGTTCGAAGCTGGGTCATGGATGCCTGTCCCTGTAAGTCTGTGCCACTTTGGGTTTACGACTAGTCATGTCAGCCCGGGCTCCTTATCATATGGATGCTAGCGACACTATCATATACGTGAGCCAAAAGGCGCAAACGGTCCCAGGCAAAGGTAAGGCGATACCCGTGGGGATACCGTGCGTGAGGCCGCAAAGTGATATGAGGTGTTACCGGCTAGATCCATGTGACATCGAGTCGGGGTCCTGACACGGGGTCACAGCTAAGCCCCCGAGTGGGAGGATTGCTCTCGACTCGGAATGTTTTTAACTTAGGCGATTACGGGTTCGTAGCTAAGCCCCCGAGTGCGAGGATTGTTGTCCACTCAGAATGTTTTTAACTTAGGCAATTACGGGGTCGCAGCTAAGCCCCCGAGTGGGAGGATTGCTCTCCACTCGGAATGTTTTTAACTTAGGCGATTACGGGGTCGCGGCTAAGCCCCCGAGTGGGAGGATTGCTCTCCACTCGGAATGTTTTTAACTTAGGCGATTACGGGGCGCGGCTAAGCCCCCCGAGTGGGAGGATTGCTCTCCACTCCGATTGTTTTTAACTTAGGCGATTACGGGGTCACACCTAAGCCCCCGAGTG
>NW_025229517.1:0-1403 GCF_018294505.1 Triticum aestivum | reverse complement strand
TACGGGGTCGCAGCTAAGCCCCCCGAGTGGGAGGATTGCTCTCAACTTGGAATGTTTTTAACTTAGGCGATTACGGGGTTGCAGCTAAGCCCCCGAGTGGAAGGATTGCTCTCCACTCAGAATTTTTTTAACTTAGGCGATTACAGGGTCGCAGCTAAGCCCCTGAGTGAGGGGATTGCTCTCCACTAGGAGTGATTTTTAACTTAGGCGAATCAGGTTCGCGGCTCAGCCACCCACTGGGGGATTTGGACACAAGTGATTATGAGAAAACCAATCATTACGATACTGTAAAACTCTTATCTTTGGAAAGAAAACTGAAGTGCTTTCATTACAACTCATCGGGTTGAGTGATTTTAGGTATAGAAAGGACAAAGCAGCTCTGCGTTCCATGCGCGTGGCTCGTCCATCTTCTTGGCAACATTGTAAATGTGATACGCTCCACTGTGAAGCACCTTGGTGATGATGAATGGACCTTCCCAGGCTGGAGCGAGTTTGTGAGGTCGCTTCTAAACGACTCGGAGCACAAGGTCTTCATCCTGAAATGCTCGACCTCTGATGTGTGGAATCGACGCAGATCTTGCTGATAGATGGTCGACCGAACCAAAGCCATCTCACGCTCTTCCTCTTGGAGATCGACCACGTCTTTGCGTGCTTGCTCAGCTTCAGCTTCTGAGAATAGTTCCACTCGGGGAGCATTGTGCAACAAGTCACTTGGAAGCACAACCTCAATGCCGTACACCAGGAAGAAAGGAGTTTGACGATCGGTTGGGTGTTGTTCTCAGCCCCCAAAGGACTGACGGCAATTCAGTCACCCAAGCTCCAGCAGCATGCTTAAGATCGCGTGTCAGTCGAGGCTTTAACCCTTGAAGGACCAAACTATTTGCCCTTTCTGCCTGTCCATTCGACTGCAGGTGTGTGACGGACGCATAATTGACCCGAGTACCTTGGGAAGCTCAGAATGCCTTGAACTCATCAGAATCAAAGTTGGAGCCATTATCTGTGATGATGCTGTGAGGAACTCCATATCTGAATATCAGCTCTCTAATGAAACTGATGGCAGTGCTGGTCGGGGTCAAATCCGGCGGATCTTGTGGGAGGATTGCTGTCCACTCGGAATGTTTTTAACTTAGGCGATTACGGGGTCGCAGCTAAGCCCCCGAGTGGGAGGATTGCCCTCTTCTCGGAATGTTTTGAACTTAGGCGATTACGGGGTCGCGACTAAGCCACCGAGTGGGAGGATTGCTCTCCACTCGGAATGTTTTTAACTTAGGCGATTACGGGGTCGCAGCTAAGCCCCCGAGTGGGAGGATTGCTCTCCACTTGGAATGTTTTTAACTTAGGCGGTTACGGGGTCGCAGCTAAGCCCCCCGAGTGGGAGGATTTCTCTCCACTTGGAATGTTTT
>NW_025229516.1:21284-21854 GCF_018294505.1 Triticum aestivum | reverse complement strand
GAGTGGTGAGCAAGCCTCACACTCGGGGGCTTAGCTGCAGTCCAGTACTCGCCTAAGTTTGAAAAATCCTACCTAGTGGTGAGCAAGCCTCTAACTCGGAGGCTTAGCTGCATTCGAGTACTCGCCTAACTTTGGAAAATCCTACCGAGTGGTGAGCTAGCCTCACACTCAAAGGCTTAGCTGCAGTCGAGTACTCGCCTATGTTTGAAAAATCCTACCTAGTGGTGAGCAAGCCTCTCACTCGGAGGCTTAGCTGCAGTCCAGTACTCTCCTAAGTTTCAAAAATCCTACCGAGTGGTGAGCAAGCCGCACACTCGGGGGCTTAGCTGCAGTCCAGTACTTTCCTATGTTTGAAAAATCCTACCTAGTGGTGAGCAAGCCTCACACTCGGAGGCTTAGCTGCAGTCCAGTACTCGCCTAAGTTTGAAAAATCCTACCGAGTGGTGAGCAAGCCGCACACTCGGGGGCTTAGCTGCAGTCCAGTACTCGCCTAAGTTTGAAAAATCCTACCGAGTGGTGAGCAAGCCTCTCACTCGGAGGCTTAACTATAGTCCAGTACTCACCTAAGTT
>NW_025229516.1:20682-21274 GCF_018294505.1 Triticum aestivum | reverse complement strand
ATAGGAGGCTTAGCTGCAGTCCAGTACTCGCCTAAGTTTGCAAAATCCCATCAAGTGGTAAGCAAGCCACTCACTCGGAGGCTTAGCTGCAGTGCAGTACTCGCCTAAGTTTTTAAAAATCCTACTGAGTGGTAAGAAAGCCTCTCACTCGGAGGCTTAGCTGCAGTCCAGTACTCGCCTAAGTTTGAAAAATCCTACCGAGTGGTGAGCAAGCCTCTCACTCGGAGGCTTAGCTGCAGTCCAGTACTCGCCTAAGTTTGAAAAATTCTACTGAGTGGTGAGCAAGCCTCTCAGCCGGAGGCTTAGCTGCAGTCCAGTACTCGCCTAAGTTTGAAAAATCCTATCGAGTGGTGAGCAAGCCTCACACTCGGGGGCTTAAGTGAAGTCCAGTACTCGCCTATGTTTGAAAAATCCTACCTAGTGGTGAGCAAGCCTCTCACTCGGAGGCTTAGCTGCAGTCGAGTACTCGCCTAACTTTGAAAAATCCTACCGAGTGGTGAGCTAGCCTCACATTCAAAGGCTTAGCTGCAGTCGAGTACTCACCTATGTTTGAAAAATCCTACCTAATGGTGAGCAAGCCTCTCACTCGGAG
>NW_025229516.1:19994-20645 GCF_018294505.1 Triticum aestivum | reverse complement strand
TAAAAATCTTACCAAGTGGTAAGCAAGCCTCTCACTCGGAGGCTTAGCTGTAGTCCAGTACTCTTCTAAGTTTGAAAAATCCTACCGAGTGGTGAGCATGCCTCTGAGTCGGAGGCTTAGCTGCAGTCCAGTACTCGCCTAAGTTTGAAAAATCCTACCGAGTGGTGAGCAAGCCTCTCAGTCGGAGGCTTAGCTGCAGTCCAGTACTCGCCTAAGTTTGAAAAATCCCATCAAGTGGTAAGCAAGCCACTCACTCGGAGGCTTAGCTGCAGTCGAGTACTCGCCTAAGTTTGAAAAATCCTACCGAGTGGTGAGCAAGCCTCTCAGCCGGAGGCTTATCTGCAGTCCAGTACTCGCCTAAGTTTGAAAAATCCTACCGAGTGGTGAGCAAGCCTCACACTCGGGGGCTTAGCTGCAGTCCAGTACTCGCCTAAGTTTGAAAAATCCTACCTAGTGGTGAGCAAGCCTCTAACTCGGAGGCTTAGCTGCAGTCGAGTACTCGCCTAACTTTGGAAAATCCTACCGAGTGGTGAGCTAGCCTCACACTCGAAGGCTTAGCTGCAGTCGAGTACTCGCCTATGTTTCAAAAATCCTACCTAGTGGTGAGCAAGCCTCTCACTCGGAGGCTTAGCTGCAGTCCAGTACTCGCCT
>NW_025229516.1:19554-19984 GCF_018294505.1 Triticum aestivum | reverse complement strand
CTCTCACTCAGAGGCTTAGCTGCAGTCCAGTACTCGCCTAAGTTTAAAAGATCCTATCGAGTGGTGAGCAAGCCTCTCACTCGAAGGCTTAGCTGCAGTCCAGTACTCGCCTAAGTTTGAAAAATCCTACCGAGTGGTGAGCAAGCCTCTCACTCGGAGGCTTAGCTGCAGTCCAGTACTCGCCTAAGTTTGAAAAATCCTACCGAGTGGTGAGCAAGCCTCTCACTCGGAGGCTTAGCTGCAGACCAGTACTCGCCTAAGTTTAAAAGATCCTGCCGAGTGGTGAGCAAGCCTCTCACTCGGACGCTCAGCTGCAGTCCAGTACTCGCCTAATTTTGAAAAATCCTATGGAGTGGTGAGCAAGCCTCTCACTCGGAGGCTTAGCTGGAGTCCAGTACTCACCTAAGTTTAAAAATCCTACCGAGTGATG
>NW_025229516.1:18917-19544 GCF_018294505.1 Triticum aestivum | reverse complement strand
AAAATCCTACCGAGTGGTGAGCTAGCCTCACACTCGAAGGCTTAGCTGCAGTCGAGTACTCGCCTATGTTTGAAAAATCCTACCTAGTGGTGAGCAAGCCTCTCACTCGGAGGCTTAGCTGCAGTCCAGTACTCGCCTAAGTTTGAAAAATCCTACCGAGTGGTGAGCAAGCCGCACACTCGGGGGCTTAGCTGCAGTCCAGTACTTGCCTATGTTTGAAAAATCCTACCTAGTGGTGAGCGAGCCTCTCACTCGGAGGCTTTGCTGCAGTCCAGTACTGGCCTAAGTTTGAAAAATACTACCGAGTGGTGAGCAAGCCTCATACTCGGAGGCTTAGCTGCAGTCCAGTACTCTCCTAAGTTTGAAAAATCCTACCGAGTGGTGAGAAAGCCTCTCACTCGGAGGCTTAGCTACTGTCCAGTACGCGCCTAAGTTTGAAAAATCCCATCGAGTGGTGAGCAAGCCTCTCACTCGGAGGCTTAGCTGCATTCCAGTACTTTCCTAAGTTTTTAAGAATCCTACCGAGTGGTAAGCAAGCCTCTCACTCGGAGGCTTAGCTGCAGTCTAGTACTCGCCTAAGTTTGAAAAATCTTACCGAGTGGTGAACAAGCCTCACACTCAAAGGCT
>NW_025229516.1:17496-18496 GCF_018294505.1 Triticum aestivum | reverse complement strand
GCTGCAGTCCAATACTCGCCTAAGTTTGAAAAATCCTACCGAGTGGTGAGCAAGCCTCACACTCGGGGGCTTAGCTGCAGTCCAGTACTCGCCTAAGTTTGAAAAATCCTACCTAGTGGTGAGCAAGCCTCTAACTCGGAGGCTTAGCTGCAGTCGAGTACTCGCCTAACTTTGGAAAATCCTACCGAGTGGTGAGCTAGCCTCACACTCGAAGGCTTAGCTGCAGTCGAGTACTCGCCTATGTTTGAAAAATCCTACCTAGTGGTGAGCAAGCCTCTCACTCGGAGGCTTAGCTGCAGTCCAGTACTCGCCTAAGTTTCAAAAATCCTACCGAGTGGTGAGCAAGCCGCACACTCGGGGGCTTAGCTGCAGTCCAGTACTTTCCTATGTTTGAAAAATCCTACCTAGTGGTGAGCAAGCCTCTCACTCGGAGGCTTTGCTGCAGTCCAGTACTGGCCTATCTTTGAAAAATACTACCGAGTGGTGAGCAAGCCTCATACTCGGAGGCTTAGCTGCAGTCCAGTACTCTCCTAAGTTTGAAAAATCCTACCGAGTGGTGAGAAAGCCTCTCATTCGGAGGCTTAGCTGCAGTCCAGTACGCGCCTATGTTTGAAAAATCCCATCGAGTGGTGAGCAAGCCTCTCACTTGGAGGCTTAGCTGCATTCCAGTACTCGCCTAAGTTTTTAAGAATCCTACCGAGTGGTAAGCAAGCCTCTCACTCGAAGGCTTAGCTGCAGTCCAGTACTCGCCTATGTTTGAAAAATCCTACCGAGTGGTGAGCAAGCCTCACACTCAAAGGCTTGGCTGCAGTCGAGTACTCGCCTATGTTTGAAAAATCCTACCTAGTGGTGAGCAAGCCTCTCACTCGGAGGCTTAGCTGCAGTTCAGTACTCACCTAAGTTTGAAAAATTCTACCGAGTGGTGAGCAAGCCGCACACTCGGGGGCTTAGCTGCAGTCCAGTACTCGCCTAAGTTTGAAAAATCCTACCGAGTGGTGAG
>NW_025229516.1:16640-17382 GCF_018294505.1 Triticum aestivum | reverse complement strand
AAATTCCTACCGAGTGGTGAGCTAGCCTCACACTCAAAGGCTTAGCTGCAGTCGAGTACTCGCCTATGTTTGAAAAATCCTACCTAGTGGTGAGCAAGCCTCTCACTCGGAGGCTTAGCTGCAGTCCAGTACTCGCCTAAGTTTCAAAAATCCTACCGAGTGGTGAGCAAGCCGCACACTCGGGGGCTTAGCTGCAGTCCAGTACTTTCCTATGTTTGAAAAATCCTACCTAGTGGTGAGCAAGCCTCTCACTCGGAGGCTTTGCTGCAGTCCAGTACTGGCCTAAGTTTGAAAAATACTACCGAGTGGTGAGCAAGCCTCATACTCGGAGGCTTAGCTGCAGTCCAGTACTCTCCTAAGTTTGAAAAATCCTACCGACTGGTGAGAAAGCCTCTCATTCGGAGGCTTAGCTGCAATCCAGTACGCACCTAAGTTTGAAAAATCCCATCGAGTGGTGAGCAAGCCTCTCAATTGGAGGCTTAGCTGCATTCCAGTACTCGCCTAAGTTTTTAAGAATCCTACCGAGTGGTAAGCAAGCCTCTCACTCGAAGGCTTAGCTGCAGTCCAGTACTCGCCTAAGTTTGAAAAATCCTACCGAGTGGTGAGCAAGCCTCACACTCAAAGGCTTGGCTGCAGTCGAGTACTCGCCTATGTTTGAAAAATCCTACCTAGTGGTGAGCAAGCCTCTCACTCGGAGGCTTAGCTGCAGTTCAGTACTCACCTAAGTTTGAAAAATTCTACC
>NW_025229516.1:14466-15493 GCF_018294505.1 Triticum aestivum | reverse complement strand
GTTTGAAAAATCCCATCGAGTGGTGAGCAAGCCTCTCACTTGGAGGCTTAGCTGCATTCCAGTACTCGCCTAAGTTTTTAAGAATCCTACCGAGTGGTAAGCAAGCCTCTCACTCGAAGGCTTAGCTGCAGTCCAGTACTCGCCTATGTTTGAAAAATCCTACCGAGTGGTGAGCAAGCCTCACACTCAAAGGCTTGGCTGCAGTCGAGTACTCGCCTATGTTTGAAAAATCCTACCTAGTGGTGAGCAAGCCTCTCACTCGGAGGCTTAGCTGCAGTTCAGTACTCACCTAAGTTTGAAAAATTCTACCGAGTGGTGAGCAAGCCGCACACTCGGGGGCTTAGCTGCAGTCCAGTACTCGCCTAAGTTTGAAAAATCCTACCGAGTGGTGAGCAAGCCTCTCACTCGGAGGCTTAACTACAGTCCAGTACTCACCTAAGTTTGAAAAATACTACCGAGTGGTGAGCAAGCCTCATACTCGGAGGCTTCGCTGCAGTCCAGTACTCTCCTAAGTTTGAAAAATCCTACCGAGTGGTGAGCAAGCCTCTCACTCTCAGGCTTAGCTGCAGTCCAGTACTCGCCTAAGTTTGAAAAATCCCATCGAGTGGTGAGCAAGCCTCTCACTCGGAGGCTTAGCTGCAGTCCAGTACTCGCCTAAGTTTGAAAAATCCTACCGAGTGGTGAGCAAGCCTCTCAGCCGGAGGCTTAGCTGCAGTCCAATACTCGCCTAAGTTTGAAAAATCCTACCGAGTGGTGAGCAAGCCTCACACTCGGGGGCTTAGTTGCAGTCCAGTACTCGCCTAAGTTTGAAAAATCCTACCTAGTGGTGAGCAAGCCTCTAACTCGGAGGCTTAGCTGCATTCGAGTACTCGCCTAACTTTGGAAAATCCTACTGAGTGGTGAGCTAGCCTCACACTCAAAGGCTTAGCTGCTGTCGAGTACTCGCCTATGTTTGAAAAATCCTACCTAGTGGTGAGCAAGCCTCTCACTCGGAGGCTTAGCTGCAGTCCAGTACTCTCCTAAGTTT
>NW_025229516.1:4072-12697 GCF_018294505.1 Triticum aestivum | reverse complement strand
GGTGAGCAAGCCTCACACTCAAAGGCTTAGCTGCAGTAGAGTACTCGCCTATGTTTGAAAAATCCTACCTAGTGGTGAGCAAGCCTCTCACTCGGAGGCTTAGCTGCAGTCCAGTACTCACCTAAGTTTGAAAAATTCTACAGAGTGGTGAGCAAGCCGCACACTCGGGGGCTTAGCTGCAGTCCAGTACTCGCCTAAGTTTGAAAAATCCTACCGAGTGGTGAGCAAGCCTCTCACTCGGAGGCTTAACTACAGTCCAGTACACACCTAAGTTTGAAAAATACTACCGAGTGGTGAGCAAGCCTCATACTGTCGCGACCGGTTTTCCGAGTAATAAATTTCCAGAAGAGACCGTCGCGCTCATCAGCCCCAGGATTACTGTTAGCTGATGAGGCTCCCAACTTGATACAGAAATTCCAAGCAGAGAAAAAAAATATGTAGTACAAGGCCATTCTGGCCTATGAGTACAACAAATGGTTTCTAGTGGTTGATGGCGGAAGCCGTTTGAGGATCATCAGTGTCTATGGGACTCCAATTCCCATAGGAACAGCTGACCAGGTTAACTCCTATCTTCGCGAGGCTGCTATCTCCATTGAGTGGGTTCCGGGGCTAGCATCGCGTCGCTCCTCTCCGTGCAAAAAAAATCTGGCCAAGACAATAGCCAGGGACAAGCTAGTGAGTACTTTGAATGTACTCGCAAACATCATGAACACAGGTATAATATAACAATAATGTGCCAAAAATATTTTTTTATTGCTCATGACGTCAGTCACAATAGATAAATGAAACTCTGATGCGTGCAAGCAAGTCATTTATAAAACTGCAATAACATGGTTGTATAAAAACTTATGAAAACAAATAACAAGTAATGCCACAGTTGGGCGTCTGAGCGACGCCACATAAAGGGCTTTAAAAGAAATGCCACAGTCGGGCGTCTGAGCGACGCCACATAAAGGGCTTTAAAAGAAATGCCACAGTCGGGCGTCTGAGCGACACCACATAAAGGGCTTTAAAAGAAATGCCACAGTCGGGCGTCTGAGCGACGCCACATAAAGGGCTTTAAAAGAAATGCCACAGTCGGGCGTCTGAGCGACACCACATAAAGGGCTTTAAAAAAATGCCACAGTCGGGCGTCTGAGCGACACCACATAAAGGGCTTAAAAAGAAATAATCATAATGAATATCCCGGAGGTAGAACCATCCCAGAGATACTCGGTAATAATATCACGGGTTAGTCAATAATAATAATAATCATAGATATCACAAGTCACGAGTAGTAATTCCATTTCTGGTTAACCGTTTCACCTCCGAAGACCGACACTAAGACCGACACCTGACCCATCCCAGACTGTAATCCTTAACCATGGACACGGCTATTCGAATAGGTTTATTCTCTGCAGAGGGTGTACTCTTTACCCACGAGTAACGGATTTCTTTAGTCCATCGGGACTAATTCCGTCTACGGTCTTTTTGTTGAAAACACACCTAACTTGCACACACCAGCTTATCACACACGTGCCTGGAATCATCCACGACACCTGTTAAGCAAACTCTAAGTGGGGAGGCTACAACCTCACGTAGCATGGGATCAAATTTATATCGCGCACTCTAAGGGGTGGCCTCCCCTCTCGGTCCCAACCGGAAACACCCATGCTCCCGGACCAGGTGGCCTGCCTACCAGTTACAACCGGTATCTTCCACCATGGCCTCTCTGTACGGTGTGTGCTAGAAAGAGGTTGACAACTTACTGAACCGTACTCTACTTGATGTAGAGACGAGTGGTAGTACGAAACAAGTATGGGGGTTACTCGAACAAGACTCGATCTACGATCGACTCAGGAGGTTCAAGTATTCCCTGCATGATTAGTATAACAAATATATATCATCAAACAGAGTCACCACTCATATCACCTTACCATGCCATACCAGACAGAACCGTCCCGACGGAGACCGGCGACACTCATACCTACCCAAGGCAGAGGTTTTCCCCGGGTTCCTACCGGTATGCATGTAAAGCTCATGAGGGTGATTATCATCACAAGTGTGTCCATTACCAACAGCATGGAAATCAGTAACATGCACCCATGCATATGATCATATCACATGAAATAACAAGTCCTTCGAAATGCGGTGGAGTTATAAATGCATCAATGATCACTCCTAAATATTATGCCGGGGTTTAGTATGCTTTCCTTCAATGTGTGGAAGGGCAGGGTGCTCTCCAAACTTTTGAAAGTTTCTTCTCTCTCCCAAAATCCTATTTTAAAATATATTTGAATTAACACATATTTCAAAGACAGAACCAAAAAGTTGTTTGAAATTTTTTCAAATAAATCTTAAAATAAACTAGACCAAATTTTAGGAAGGTAGGAAAAAGAATCAACTCATTTGGAGTTATATTTAAAAAGTTATAGCCAGTCAAAGATTTGGTCAAATCTGTCATTTAAAAATTAAAACAGAAAAGAAAACGGTTCGGAAGGGAATACGTTTTCGGAGCGGGGAAAGCGTACTGGGGAAAATACGCCTTCACTTAACTGACGTGGATAGGCGCAGGGTCACTGACAGTGGGTCCAAGGGGCCCACTGGTCAGGTTTGACCAGTCCGCCCTCCTCCTTCTTCCTCTGTCCCGAGCGGAGGCGGGACTCCGGTGACCAACGCCGGCGAGCGGCGGCTCCTCGCGGCCTCTGGAGGGCGGGGATGGATCCGCACGGCTGGGGCGTTTCTCCCGGTGGTTGAGGGGTCGACAGTGGGGGAAGAAGTCGTCGGCGGTGAGCTTCGCGGCGGAGGGAGGTTTCGGTGCAAAGTGGTTTCGGGGCGGCGATGGTTCTCGATCGAAATGGAGTAGGGGGAAGGTTTATGGGAGGATGAGGGGGTTCTTGGTGGAGAGAACGAAGAGTGGGAGGCCCTGGTGGTGCCGAATTGGCCGGGGCAGTGGTGGCGGCCGTGGTTGCCGGAGATGAGGAAGATGACGTTTCCCGGATGATTGCGGGTTATGGGGGTGCCATGGGGGTAGCCTGAGGGCGCGTGCGTGCTCAGAGGGGCTCGGGGTCCCTTTTTATAGCGTGGCCATGTCGGTTTGCGGCGGCCGGGGATAAGCTTGCCGGCGAACCGCCCTACTGTGGCTTGCAGGGCAACGTGGCGCGGCTGGGGATGACGACAAGAGCTAGTGGACGAGAGGGCACTGCTCCAGGGGCCAGGTGGCGAGCCGGGGTGGCTGGGGCGGCGCTGCACGGCGCAGGGCTGTCGGGCGGCGGCGGCGGCTAGCTCTTGGCCTGCCGGGCGCGGCGGGGGCTGCTTGGCGCGTTGCTGCGAGGAGGGGAGCGCGTGGCGTGGTGCTGTAGAGCGAGCCAAAGCCGTGGGGCCGGCGTGTCGGCTCGGGTGCGTGGCTGCAATACGCGCGCTCTGCTCGCGCTCCGGGCGTGCACGGGACGTGTTCGACACTATGTCGGAGCACGCTAGAGGTCGCGGTCGAGGCTGGCAATTAACAGACCTAGGTTAGGAGGAACGGGGAGCCTAGTGGACATGCTGGTTTGATCAAAGGTGCAAGTTCACAGTGCAATGCCACAATCATGCCAGAACTGGTCATGCTCTCTAGGTGTTTGGCAAAATGCCACATGCACTTAGGCAGGTCTTGGGGTGGCCAAAAACTCCAGATGGGGGTCTCTTTAGATGCAAAAGAGAGTGGTGTGGTTAGTTGGACAAAAGGGGAAACTTGCTAGTGCAAGTTTTACAAAACTCCAATTATGGACAGGAAATAAATGACATTATTTCATGAACCAGAAATGATCCAAAAGGTGCATGCTCTTGGACTTAAGGGTTTAACATGGGGACTACAAGTAGGAGAAATAATCAATGGTATAGGAGCAACTAAAATGGTGGTTGCTGTACAAATCCTCAAATTGGACCAGAATGGAAATGAGGTTGATCCACTCAAATTTTTAAGAGAACATAAATAGGTTTTTGCACAAAGTGAAATAATATGCTCCTACTGACCTCCCTTAATTTTTGTAGAAGTTTTAAAGAAATATTTAAATAGGTTGTAGTGCAAAATGCACTCTGGACCAGAGAAGAAAAAATGAGTGCAGGGCTCAAATTATTTTGTGAATGAAATATATTTTTGCATAAAAGTTATTTAAAATCATCATATGACATCTCCAAATTTTTGTGGAAATTTTAAGTGAGTCCATCAAATGGTTGTAGTTCAAATATGGTCAATTAACCTTGACAACCATTTCCCAGAAAATAAAGATCAAGCCACTTAATTATTTAATTAATTACACTGATAACAGCAAAGTTTTTCTTGAGAGGTTAAACAAGTCCAACAACATAATTGAAAAGTTTTCTCTCCGGGAAAAACTCATCATAACAGGGAAGGAAATGATTTTAAAAAAAAAATCAAAATGGAGCTCAGAAATCCAAAGTTTTAATTCCTGGCAAAATTTTAAATAAAGCCAGGCCAAATTTTTGGGGTGTCACAGATACTAACCCCCTTAAGAAAAATCTCGTCCTCGAGATTTGTTAAAAGCTGTTTTAAGAAAACTATACGCAATAAAAGCGGCTACAGTGAGAGGGCAATAAGTGGTGAAAAACCACAGTGTGAAAACCGGGGCTGCGCGGAAAAGTCTATGGTTCGGGACAAAACCGGGTGGTCTCTACGCTGGATAAAAATTTAGAATAATCTTCTAAATTAAATATACGCTGGTCGTACCCGAGAGCACAGTGCTCTCTCTGGCCGACAGGTGGACCCGGGGCCCACTGTCAGCCTCTTCTTCTCCCACTGGCTCTTCCTTCTACCTCTGGCTCTCTCTTCCTCCTCTCTCCCGCGCGCTATCTCGCGCTTTCTCCACCGGCGATGCCTAATGCGTAGGGCATCTAGGCCGTACCGTGGTAGTGCGCGGCGTGCTAGCTGCCGGTGCAGCGTGCACTCACCTCGCGGGCCAGCACGCTGTCGGAACTGCTCGCGGATTTGACTCCGAACACTGGCGATCGGTGACGATCGGCGTTGGTGGACTTCGCCCACCGTACACCGAGCTCGAGCTATAAAAACGGCCGGGGTGCCTCTCTCTTCTTCCTCACATCTGGCCTCACTTCTCCTCCTCCTTTCTTCATTACTGCTTACAGAAGCTCGGTCGAGGCTCTAATGGCGGAGGCGATGCCGGACTGGTTTGTGATCCTGATATGCGGAGGGTTGGCGACGCTGCTGGGGCTCTCTGTGCTCCTGTGCGCGATGATTTTCGACGAGTATTGCGATGCTGCGGCTCGGGTGTTGGCTCTCCGCGGTGGTGGTGATCATGAGGAGTAGATAAAGCATGCCGGGTGCTTACTATTGTTAGGGGGGTGATTAACTGGATGTAACACCGTTGCAAAGTTTTGCAACCAGTGTATGTGTCCGAATGATTATGGTTGTGAGTCTGCTATGTGGTGCTGTGTGAAATTAATCCGCGTCGTGAGAAGGGGCAGGTGTGGCAACTCAGGGAAAAGAAATCTCGCTCCAGGATTTCGCGAGGGAAAAACAGTTAATTTAAAGGAGCATAAACCACGACAAAAACTACACACATAAGTAGAAGCCAAATAATTGATTTGTCGTACAAACTCAGGGTATCATGCATAAGTCACATAAATAAATGCTGCAAGGAACAAATACAATAGTGACGTCTAAAATGAAAACGGTAACTGGACGGGGTCCTGATAAAATGTCTCTGGTAGAGGAATACACTCCTCTTCTATTGGAGGAAGTGGATTGACCAGTCGGTGTATGCGTCTCTCCGTGTCGGGTCTCAGTGGTCTGCCGATGGCAACCTGAGGATTTAAATCTGCGAGGCTCTGGAGATAATCCATCACTCGCTGGTTTAAATGCTCTTGAGCTATGATGTACTGGATAAGGTTGGCCAGAACTGGGTCTCTCTCAATCCGTCCACCGGGAAAAGACGTTACTTCTCCGGGTGCTGCACGACTCGGAAAGTAATAGTATCCTCGTTCGCGGGCATAGGGTACTGCGGATCGAAGACGAGCAATCGCTTCTTTTGCAGCAGCTTCTATGGCCAAGGGTGGGGTTGGCATAGATTTCCCCACGAAGGAAACTTCTATTGGATCTTGGTTGGGGTCTACAGGAGGAATGTGTACTGCTGCCCAATATTCCGAGGTGGAAGGGGTGATCCTTGATTTGAACAGCTCGTACTGGGGTGGCTGGGTAGAACCCATGGTACTGCGGGTAAAATCCCACAATAATTTGACAAAGCTACCTGGGGTTGCATCTGGGGTCCTCAGATGAATGCTGGGGTTCGGCATGACAGGATGAAGTGTGAGTGTTCTGCGCAAAGTGAGGTTTGCTGGGGTAAGGTCACAAGGTGGCCTTTATATAGCAATGGAGCCGGATCGTTTTACCGTGGTGAAAGGTAATAAATCTGCCAGCTTAGCTCCAAAGGTCGGTTCAGTGTCAGAGATACACATATCTCATAAAGAGACGTGTTACTGTGGTTGTTGTCTTGCTGGTTTTGGTAGTTGTGCCGGGAAGAATATGCAGCTATGCGCTGACTAAACAGGCAAGGCTATTATTAAAACAGAGGCACAAAGACAGGCTGCGTTAATATGCGCGGTCGCATGATTACAAAGCGATGATACACTGAAACTTGGTGCTACTCATACTGCTTAGTCTACTTCGTTTATGTCTAAACGGGCGTGCCTGGTGGATGCCGAGGCTTCTCCACGTGTCTCTCTGCCGGGATTAGTCGGAGATGGCGGAGGAACTGCAGGGTCGGGGTAGTGAGAATGACCATTGCGGGGATTGTTGGCCACAACCCCGTTGGAGTGTGCTCCCAAAATGCGACGAAGCACCTCTGGGGTTATCGCAGCACCTTGGCCGATGGTTGGGGCAGATCTCGGGGTCTCAATTGGTTGTCCAAACAGCACGACTGGGTTGTCGGTGTTGGGCTCGTTTTCTTCTCTTGCCGGGGCTCGACGAACCAGCTCTCCACGAGCTGCGATTAGATCTATAGTGATCTGGTCGAACAGCGCCTCTAGTGCACTTACATAGCGCACTAGGTGCAACAATGCGGGGTCCGTCTTGTGTTCTCCATTGGAAACTTGGGGTGGTCTACCATACCCTTCACGTCTGGGATAGTAGTGGAACGAGCGACAGTTAACTCTGTGCGACAAGTGCCTGAGATGAACTATAGCCTCTCGAGCGGCTAGCTGGATGGCTTGTGGCTCAAAGGAGGTTGTCCTTCCGGTGAACCGGTAGGGACGCTCGGGTGCTAGACTCCTACCGTAAATGTGCACAGTGGCCTAGAATTGGCGGTCTTCACCGCTCATGGGTCCTTGATACACAACATATTCTGGTGGCTCCTCTAACGCGTAGGCACGACGGGTGAGGTTTGCGAGGATGGTCACAAAACCTCCAAGGTTGGTTGCTGTGGTTTCGTTGTGCACTATAGGTCCAGGCATTGTGGCTCGGTTTGGGGGTAGCGGCTGTGTTGTGCTGGTTTGGGGCGAGCTCGTCCCTTTTTATAAGAAAAAGGGGACGGAGTCTTCCTTCGCACGCTTGCGAGAAAGGACTATTTAGGGGCCAGTCACTGGCGCATGAGTGACAGGTTAGGTTGATAGGTTGGGCGCCGACTGCCAAAAGGTTTTGGGTCACTATGTGGTTATCTTGCACGAGAAGCTTGGCTGGGGTTTGGTTAAGGTCTGGTGGGTTGGTTTGCCTAAGTTTATTGACCGGGCTAAGATAGGATTAGCCAATGGTAAGCCTGGCTCTGGTACCAAGTCTGTCGCGACCGGTTTTCCGGGTAATAAATTTGCAGAAGAGACCGTCGCGCTCATCAGCCCCAGGATTACTGTTAGCTGATGAGGCTCCCAACTTGATACAGAAATTCCAAGCAGAGAAAAAAAAATATGTAGTACAAGGCCATTCTGGCCTATGAGTACAACAAATGGTTTCTAGTGGTTGATGGCGGAAGCGGTTTGAGGATCATTAGTGTCTATGGGACTCCAATTCCCACAGGAACAGCTGACCAGGTTAACTCCTATCTTCGCGAGGCTGCTATCTCCATTGAGTGGGTTCCGGGGCTAGCATCGCGTCGCTCCTCTCCGTGCAAAAAAAATCTGGCCAAGACAATAGCCAGGGACAAGCCAGTGAGTACTTTGAATGTACTCGCAAACATCATGAACACAGGTATAATATAACAATAATGTGCCAAAAATATTTTTTTATTGCTCATGACATCAGTCACAATAGATAAATGAAACTCTGATGCGTGCAAGCAAGTCATTTATAAAACTGCAATAACATGGTTGTATAAAAACTTATGAAAACAAATAACAAGTAATGCCACAGTCGGGCGTCTGAACGACGCCACATAAAGGGCTTTAAAAGAAATGCCACAGTCGGGCGTCTGAGCGACGCCACATAAAGGGCTTTAAAAGAAATGCCACAGTCGGGCGTCTGAGCGACGCCACATAAAGGGCTTTAAAAGAAATGCCACAGTCGGGCGTCTGAGCGACACCACATAAAGGGCTTTAAAAGAAATGCCACAGTCGGGCGTCTGAGCGACGCCACATAAAGGGCTTTAAAAGAAATGCCACAGTCGGGCGTCTGAGCGACGCCACATAAAGGGCTTTAAAAGAAAT
>NW_025229516.1:0-3987 GCF_018294505.1 Triticum aestivum | reverse complement strand
TAAAAGAAATGCCACAGTCGGGCGTCTGAGCGACGCCACATAAAGGGCTTTAAAAAAATGCCACAGTCGGGCGTCTGAGCGACGCCACATAAAGGGCTTTAAAAGAAATGCCACAGTCGGGCGTCTGAGCGACACCACATAAAGGGCTTTAAAAGAAATGCCACAATCGGGCGTCTGAGCGACACCACATAAAGGGCTTAAAAAGAAATAATCATAATGAATATCCCGGAGGTAGAACCATCCCAGAGATACTCGGTAATAATATCACGGGTTAGTCAATAATAATAATAATCATAGATATCACAAGTCACGAGTAGTAATTCCATTTCTGGTTAACCATTTCACCTCCGAAGACCGACACTAAGACCGACACCTGACCCATCCCAGACTGTAATCCTTAACCATGGACACGGCTATTCGAATAGGTTTATTCTCTGAAGAGGGTGTACTCTTTACCCACGAGTAACGGATTTCTTTAGTCCATCGGGACTAATTCCGTCTACGGTCTTTTTGTTGAAAACACACCTAACTTGCACACACCAGCTTATCACACACGTGCCTGGAATCACCCACGACACCTGTTAAGCAAACTCTAAGTGGGGAGGCTACAACCTCGCGTAGCATGGGATCAAATTTATATCGCGCGCTCTAAGGGGTGGCCTCCCCTCTCGGTCCCAACCGGAAACACCCATGCTCCCGGACCAGGTGGCCTGCCTACCAGTTACAACCGGTATCTTCCACCATGGCCTCTCTGTACGGTGTGTGCTAGAAAGAGGTTGACAACTTACTGAACCGTACTCTACTTGATGTAGAGACGAGTGGTAGTACGAAACAAGTATGGGGGTTACTGGAACAAGACTCGATCTACGGTCGACTCAGGAGGTTCAAGTATTCCCTGCATGATTAGTATAACAAATATATATCATCAAACAGAGTCACCACTCATATCACCTTACCATGCCATACCAGACAGAACTGTCCCGACGGAGACTGGCGACACTCATACCTACCCAAGGCAGAGGTTTTCCCCGGGTTCCTGCCGGTATGCATGTAAAGCTATGAGGGTGATTATCATCACAAGTGTGTCCATTACCAACAGCATGGAAATCAGTAACATGCACCCATGCATATGATCATATCACATGAAATAACAAGTCCTCCGAAATGCGGTGGAGTTATAAATGCATCAATGATCACTCCTAAATATTATGCCGGGGTTCAGCATGCTTGCCTTCAATGTGTGGAAGGGCAGGGTGCTCTCCAAACTTTTGAAAGTTTCTTCTCTCTCCCAAAATCCTATTTTAAAATATATTTGAATTAACACATATTTCAAAGACAGAACCAAAAGGTTGTTTGAAAATTTTTCAAGTAAATCTTAAAATAAACTAGACCAAATTTGAGGAAGGTAGGAAAAAGAATCAACTCATTTGGAGTTATATTTAAAAAGATATAGCCAGTCAAAGATTTGGTCAAATCTGTCATTTAAAAATTAAAACAGAAAAGAAAACGGTTCGGAAGGGAATACGTTTTCGGAGCGGGGAAAGCGTACTGGGGAAAATACGCCTTCACTTAACCGACGTGGATAGGCGCAGGGTCACTGACAGTGGGTCCAAGGGGCCCACTGGTCAGGTTTGACCAGTCCGCCCTCCTCCTTCTTCCTCTGTCCCGAGCGGAGGCGGGACTCCGGCGACCAACGCCGGCGAGCGGCGGCTCCTCGCGGCCTCTGGAGGGCGGGGATGGATCCGCACGGCTGGGCGTTTCTCCCGGTGGTCGAGGGGTCGACAGTGGTGGAAGAAGTCGTCGGCGGTGAGCTTCGCGGCGGAGGGAGGTTTCGGTGCAAAGTGGTTTCGGGGCGGCGGTGGTTCTCGATAGAAATGGAGTAGGGGGAAGGTTTACGGGAGGATGAGGGGGTTCTTGGTGGAGAGAACGAAGAGTGGGAGGCCCTGGTGGTGCCGAATTGGCCGGGGCAGTGGTGGCGGCCGTGGTTGCCGGAGATGAGGAAGACGACGTTTCCCGGACGATTGCGGGTTATGGGGGTGCCATGGGGGTAGCCTGAGGGCGCGTGCGTGCTCAGAGGGGCTCGGGGTCCCTTTTTATAGCGTGGCCATGTCGGTTTGCGGCGGCCGGGGATAAGCTTGCCGGCAAACCGCCCTACTGTGGCTTGCAGGGCAACGTGGCGCGGCTGGGGATGACGGCAAGAGCTAGTGGACGAGAGGGCACTGCTCCAGGGGCCAGGTGGCGAGCCGGGGTGGCTGGGGCGGCGCTGCACGGCGCAGGGCTGTCGGGCGGCGGCGGCGGCTAGCTCTTGGCCTGCCGGGCGCGGCGGGGGCTGCTTGGCGCGTTGATGTGAGGAGGGGAGCGCGTGGCGTGGTGCTGCAGAGCGAGCCAAAGCCGTGGGGCCGGCGTGTCGGCTCGGGTGCGTGGCTGCAATACGCTCGCTCTGCTCGCGCTCCGGGCGTGCACGGGACATGTTCGACACTATGTCGGAGCACGCTAGAGGTCGTGGTCGAGGCTGGCAATTAACAGACCTAGGTTAGGAGGAACGGGGAGCCTAGTGGACATGCTGGTTTGATCAAAGGTGCAAGTTCACAGTGCAATGTCACAATCATGCCAGAACTGGTCATGCTCTCCAGGTGTTTGGCAAAATGCCACATGCACTTAGGCAGGTCTTGGGGTGGCCAAAAACTCCAGATGGGGGTCTCTTTAGATGCAAAAGAGAGTGGTGTGGTTAGTTGGACAAAAGGGGAAACTTGCTAGTGCAAGTTTTACAAAACTCCAATTATGGACAGGAAATAAATGACATTATTTCATGAACCAGAAATGATCCAAAAGGTGCATGCTCTTGGACTTAAGGGTTTAACATGGGGGACTACAAGTAGGAGAAATAATAAAGGGTATAGGAGCAACTAAAATGGTGGTTGCTGTACAAATCCTCAAATTGGACCAGAATGGAAATGAGGTTGATCCACTCAAATTTTTAAGAGAACATAAATAGGTTTTTGCACAAAGTGAAATAATATGCTCCTACTGACCTCCCTTAATTTTGGTAGAAGTTTTAAAGAAATATTTAAATAGGTTGTAGTGCAAAATGCACTCTGGACCAGAGAAGAAAAAATGAGTGCAGGTCTCAAATTATTTTATGAATGAAATATATTTTTGCATAAAAGTTATTTAAAATCATCAGATGACATCTCCAAATTTTTGTGGAAATTTTAAGTGAGTCCATCAAATGGTTGTAGTTCAAATATGGTCAATTAACCTTGACAACCATTTCCCAGAAAATAAAGATCAAGCCACTTAATTATTTAATTAATTACACTGATAACAGCAAAGTTTTTCTTGAGAGGTTAAACAAGTCCAACAACATAATTGAAAAGTTTTCTCTCTGGGAAAAAATCATCATAACAGGGAAGGAAATGATTTTTTTTTAAAAAAATAATCAAAATGGAGCTCAGAAATCCAAAGTTTTAATTCCTGGCAAAATTTTAAATAAAGCCAGGCCAAATTTTTGGGGTGTCACACATACTCGGAGGCTTCGCTGCAGTCCAGTACTCTCCTATGTTTGAAAAATCCTACCGAGTGGTGAGAAAGCCTCTCACTCTCAGGCTTAGCTGCAGTCCAGTACTCGCCTAAGTTTGAAAAATCCCATCGAGTGGTGAGCAAGCCTCTCACTCGGAGGCTTAGCTGCAGTCCAGTACTCGCCTAAGTTTTTCAAAATCCTACCGAGTGGTAAGCAAGCCTCTCACTCGGAGGCTTAGCTGTAGTCCAGTACTCTTCTAAGTTTGAAAAATCCTATCGAGTGGTGAGCAAGCCTCTCAGTCGGAGGCTTAGCGGCAGTCCAGTACTCGCCTAAGTTTGAAAAATCCTACTGAGTGGTAAGAAAGCCTCTCACTAGGAGGCTTAGGTGCAGTCCAGTACTCGCCTAAGTTTGAAAAACCCTACCGAGTGGTGAGCAAGCCTCTCACTCGGAGGCTTAGCTGCAGTCCA
>NW_025229515.1:15451-21861 GCF_018294505.1 Triticum aestivum | reverse complement strand
CCAGAGGGATTTCCACGATTGATGAACCCCGGGGTGCATTTATGTGTTTGTCGTCAACACTCACAGTTTTGGCCAATTCTGACATGTTTCGTGGACTATTACTCACGGTTTTGGGGTCCCGAAGTGATTTCCATTGTTGTTGAACTCCAAGGTGTGCTTACGTGTTGGTCATCAACACTCGCAGTTTTGGCCGATTCAGGCCCGTTTCATGGACTATTACTCACCGTTTTGGGGTCCCAAAGCGATTTCCATGGTTGTCGAACTCCAAGGTGCGCTTACGTGTCGGTCATCAACAATCACAGTTTGGGCAGATTCTGGCCCGTTTCTTGGACTACTACTCTATTTTGGGGTCTCAGAGTCATTTCCATGATTGACGAACCCCAGGGTGCGTTTACGTGTCGGTCATCAACACTCACATATTTGGCCGAATCTTGTCCGTTTCGTGCACTATTACTCAATGTTTTGGAGACCAGAGGGATTTCCACGATTGATGAACCCCGGGGTGCATTTATGTGTTTGTCGTCAACACTCACAGTTTTGGCCAATTCTAACATGTTTCGTGGACTATTACTCACGGTTTTGGGGTCCCGAAGTGATTTCCATTGTTGTTGAACTCCAAGGTGTGCTTACGTGTTGGTCATCAACACTCGCAGTTTTGGCCGATTCAGGCCCGTTTCATGGACTATTACTCACCGTTTTGGGGTCCCAAAGCGATTTCCACGGTTGTCGAACTCCAAGGTGCGATTACGTGTCGGTCATCAACAATCACAGTTTGGGCCGATTCTGGCCCGTTTCTTGGACTACTACTCTATTTTGGGGTCTCAGAGTCATTTCCATGATTGACGAACCCCAGGGTGCGTTTACGTGTCGGTCATCAACACTCACATATTTGGCTGAATCGTGTCCGTTTCGTGCACTATTACTCAATGTTTTGGAGACCCAGAGGGATTTCCACGATTGATGAACCCCGGGGTGCATTTATGTGTTCGTCGTCAACACTCACAGTTTTGGCCAATTCTAACATGTTTCGTGGACTATTACTCACGGTTTTGGGGTCCCGAAGTGATTTCCATTGTTGTTGAACTCCAAGGTGTGCTTACGTGTTGGTCATCAACACTCGCAGTTTTGGCCGATTCTGGCCCGTTTCATGGACTATTACTCACCGTTTTGGGGTCCCAAAGCGATTTCCATGGTTGTCGAACTCCAAGGTGCGCTTACGTGTCGGTCATCAACAATCGCAATTTTGGCCGATTCTGGCCCGTTTCATGGACTATTACTCACCGTTTTGGGGTCCCAAAGCGATTTCCATGGTTGTCGAATTCCAAGGTGCGCTTACATGTCGGTCATCAACAATCACAATTTGGGCCGATTCTGGACCGTTTCTTGGACTATTACTCTATTTTGGGGTCTTGGAGTCATTTCGATGATTGACGAACCCTTGGTGCATTTACGTGTCGGTGATCAACACTCACATATTCGGCCGATTCTAGTCCGTTTTGTGCACTATCACTCAGCGTTTTGGGGACCTAGAGCAATTTCCACGATCGATGCACCCCGGGGTTCGTTTATGTGTCCGTCGTCAACACTGAGAGTTTTGGCCAATTCTGACGGGTTTCGTGGACTATTACTCACCGTTTTGGGGTCCCGAAGCGATTTCCATGGTTGTTGAACTCCAAGGTGCGCTTACGTGTCGGTCATCAACAATCACAGTTTGGGCCGATTCTGGCCCGTTTCTTGGACTACTACTCTATTTTGGGGTCTCAGAGTCATTTCCATGATTGACGAACCCCAGGGTGCGTTTACGTGTCGGTCATCAACACTCACATATTTGGCCGAATCGTGTCCGTTTCGTGCACTATTACTCAATGTTTTGGAGACCCAGAGGGATTTCCACGATTGATGAACCCCGGGGTGCATTTATGTGTTTGTCGTCAACACTCACAGTTTTGGCCAATTCTGACATGTTTCGTGGACTATTACTCACGGTTTTGGGGTCCCGAAGTGATTTCCATAGTTGTTGAACTCCAAGGTGTGCTTACGTGTTGGTCATCAACACTCGCAGTTTTGGCCGATTCTGGCCCGTTTCATGGACTATTACTCACCGTTTTGGGGTCCCAAAGCGATTTCCATGGTTGTCGAATTCCAAGGTGCGCTTACATGTCGGTCATCAACAATCACAGTTTGGGCCAATTCTGGCCCGTTTCTTGGACTATTACTCTATTTTGGGGTCTTGGAGTCATTTCGATGATTGACGAACCCTTGGTGCATTTACGTGTCGGTGATCAACACTCACATATTCGGCCGATTCTAGTCCGTTTTGTGCACTATCACTCAGCGTTTTGGGGACCTAGAGCAATTTCCACGATCGATGCACCCCGGGGTTCGTTTATGTGTCCGTCGTCAACACTGAGAGTTTTGGCCAATTCTGACGGGTTTCGTGGACTATTACTCACCGTTTTGGGGTCCCGAAGCGATTTCCATGGTTGTCGAACTCCAAGGTGCGCTTACGTGTCGGTCATCAACAATCACAGTTTGGGCCGATTCTGGCCCGTTTCTTGGACTACTACTCTATTTTGGGATCTCAGAGTCATTTCCATGATTGACGAACCCCAGGGTGCGTTTACGTGTCGGTCATCAACACTCACATATTTGGCCGAATCGTGTCCGTTTCGTGCACTATTACTCAATGTTTTGGAGACCCAGAGGGATTTCCACGATTGATGAACCCCGGGGTGCATTTATGTGTTTGTCGTCAGCACTCACAGTTTTGGCCAATTCTGACATGTTTCGTGGACTATTACTCACGGTTTTGGGGTCCCGAAGTGATTTCCATTGTTGTTGAACTCCAAGGTGTGCTTACGTGTTGGTCATCAGCACTCGCAGTTTTGGCCGATTCAGGCCCGTTTCATGGACTATTACTCACCGTTTTGGGGTCCCAAAGCGATTTCCACGGTTGTCGAACTCCAAGGTGCGATTACGTGTCGGTCATCAACAATCACAGTTTGGGCCGATTCTGGCCCGTTTCTTGGACTACTACTCTATTTTGGGGTCTCAGAGTCATTTCCATGATTGACGAACCCCAGGGTGCGTTTACGTGTCGGTCATCAACACTCACATATTTGGCTGAATCGTGTCCGTTTCGTGCTGATGACCAACACGTAAGCACATCTTGGGGTTCAACAACTATGGAAATCGCTTCGGGACCCAAAATGGTGAGTAATAGTCCACGAAACAGGTCAGATTTGGCCAAAACTGTGAGTGTTGACGACGGACACATAAACGCACCCCGGGGTTCATCAATCGTGGAAATCGCTCTGGGTCCCCAAAACGTTGAGTAATAGTGTACGAAACGGATTAGAATTGCCCGAATATGTGAGTGTTGATGACCGACACGTAAACGCATCCCGGGGTTCATCAATCGTGGAAATGACTCCGAGACCCCAAAATAGAGTAATAGTCCAAGAAATGGGCCAGAATCGGCCCAAACTGTGATTGTTGATGACGGACACGTAAGCGCACCTTGGAGTTCGACAACCACGGAAATCGCTTTGGGACCCCAAAGCGGTGAGTAATAGTCCATGGAACGGGCCAGAATCGGCCAAAACTGCGAGTGTTGATGTTCAACACGTAAGCACATCTTGGGGTTCAACAACTATGGAAATCGCTATGGGACCCTAAAACGGTGAGTAGTAGTCCGCGAAACAGGTCAGAATTGGCCAAAATTGTGAGTGTTGATGACGTACACATAAACGCACCCCGGGGTTGATCAATCGTGGAAATTGCTCTGGGTCCCCAAAACACTGAGTAATAGTGCACGAAACGGACTAGAATCGGCCGAATATGTGATTGTTGATGACCGACACGTAAACGCACCCCGGGGTTCGTCAATCATGGAATTGACTCCGAGACCCCAAAATAGAGTAATAGTCCAAGAAATGGGCCAGAGTCGGCCCAAACTGTGATTGCTGATGACCGACAATTAAGCGCACCTTGGAGTTCGACAACCATGGAAATCGCTTTGGGACCCCAAAACGGTGAGTAATAGTCCATGAAACGGGCCAGAATCGGCCAAAACTACGAGTGTTGATGACCAACACGTAAGCACATCTTGGGGTTCAACAACTATGGAAATCGCTTCGGGACCCAAAATGGTGAGTAATAGTCCACGAAACAGGTCAGATTTGGCCAAAACTCTGAGTGTTGACGACGGACACATAAACGCACCCCGGGGTTCATCAATCGTGGAAATCGCTCTGGGTCCCCAAAACGTTGAGTAGTAGTGTACGAAACGGATTAGAATTGCCCGAACATGTGAGTGTTGATGACCGACACGTAAACGCATCCCGGGGTTCATCAATCGTGGAAATGACTCCGAGACCCCAAAATAGAGTAATAGTCCAAGAAACGGGCCAGAATCGGCCCAAACTGTGATTGTTGATGACGGACACGTAAGCGCACCTTGGAGTTCGACAACCACGGAAATCGCTTTGGGACCCCAAAGCGGTGAGTAATAGTCCATGGAACGGGCCAGAATCGGCCAAAACTGCGAGTGTTGATGTTCAACACGTAAGCACATCTTGGGGTTCAACAACTATGGAAATCGCTATGGGACCCTAAAACGGTGAGTAGTAGTCCGCGAAACAGGTCAGAATTGGCCAAAATTGTGAGTGTTGATGACGTACACATAAATGCACCCCGGGGTTGATCAATCGTGGAAATTGCTCTGGGTCCCCAAAACACTGAGTAATAGTGCACGAAACGGACTAGAATCGGCCGAATATGTGATTGTTGATGACCGACACGTAAACGCACCCCGGGGTTCGTCAATCATGGAATTGACTCCGAGACCCCAAAATAGAGTAATAGTCCAAGAAACGGGCCAGAATCGGCCCAAACTGTGATTGTTGATGACCGACACGTAAGCGCACCTTGGAGTTCGACAACCATGGAAATCACTTTGGGACCCCAAAACGGTGAGTAATAGTCCATGAAACGGGCCAGAATCGGCAAAAACTACGAGTGTTGATGACCAACACATAAGCACATCTTGGGGTTCAACAACTATGGAAATCGCTTTGGGACCCAAAAATGGTGAGTAATAGTCCACGAAACAGGTCAGATTTGGCCAAAACTGTGAGTGTTGACGACGGACACATAAACGCACCCCGGGGTTCATCAATCGTGGAAATCGCTCTGGGTCCCCAAAACGTTGAGTAATAGTGTACGAAACGGATTAGAATTGCCCGAATATGTGAGTGTTGATGACCGACACGTAAACGCACCCCGGGGTTCGTCAATCGTGGAAATGACTCCGAGACCCCAAAATAGAGTAATAGTCCAAGAAATGGGCCAGAACCGGCCCAAACTGTGATTGTTGATGACCGACACGTAAGCGCACCTTGGAGTTCGACAACCATGGAAATCGCTTTGGGACTCCAAAACGGTGAGTAATAGTCCATGAAACGGGCCAGAATCGGCCAAAACTACGAGTGTGGATGACCAACACGTAAGCACATCTTGGGGTTCAACAACTATGGAAATCGCTTCGGGACCCAAACTGTGAGTGTTGATGACCAACACGTAAGCACATCTTGGGGTTCAACATCTATGGAAATCGCTATGGGACCCTAAAACGGTGAGTAATAGTCCGCGAAACAGGTCAGAATTGGCCAAAATTTTGAGTGTTGATGACGTACACATAAACGCACCCCGGGGTTGATCAATCGTGGAAATTGCTCTGGGTCCCCAAAACACTGAATAATAGTGCACGAAACGGACTAGAATCGGCCGAATATGTGATTGTTGATGACCGACACGTAAACGAACCCCGGGGTTCGTCAATCGTGGAATTGACTCCGAGACCCCAAAATAGAGTAATAGTCCAAGAAATGGGCCAGAATCGGCCCAAACTGTGATTGTTGATGACTGACACGTAAGCGCACCTTGGAGTTCGACAACCATTGAAATCGCTTTGGGACCCCAAAACGGTGAGTACTAGTCCATGAAACGGGCCAGAATCGGCCAAAACTATGAGTGTGGATGACCAACACGTAAGCACATCTTGGGGTTCAACAACTATGGAAATCGCTTTGGGACCCAAAAATGGTGAGTAATAGTCCACGAAACAGGTCAGATTTGGCCAAAACTGTGAGTGTTGACGACGGACACATAAACGCACCCCGGGGTTCATCAATCGTGGAAATCGCTCTGGGTCCCCAAAACATTGAGTAATAGTGTACGAAACGGATTAGAATTGCCCGAATATGTGAGTGTTGATGACCGACACGTAAACGCACCCCGGGGTTCGTCAATCGTGGAAATGACTCCGAGACCCCAAAATAGAGTAATAGTCCAAGAAATGGGCCAGAACCGGCCCAAACTGTGATTGTTGATGACCGACACGTAAGCGC
>NW_025229515.1:13688-14218 GCF_018294505.1 Triticum aestivum | reverse complement strand
CTTTGGGACCCCAAAACGGTGAGTAATAGTCCATGAAACGGGCCAGAATCGGCCAAAACTATGAGTGTGGATGACCAACACGTAAGCACATCTTGGGGTTCAACAACTATGGAAATCGCTTCGGGACCCAAAATGGTGAGTAATAGTCCACGAAACAGGTCAGATTTGGCCAAAACTGTGAGTGTTGACGACGGACACATAAACGCACCCCGGGGTTCATCAATCGTGGAAATCGCTCTGGGTCCCCAAAACGTTGAGTAATAGTGTACGAAACGGATTAGAATTGCCCGAATATGTGAGTGTTGATGACCGACATCTAAACGCACCCTGGGGTTCGTCAATCGTGGAACTGACTCCGAGACCCCAAAATAGAGTAATAGTCCAAGAAATGGACCAGAACCGGCCCAAACTGTGATTGTTGATGACCGACACGTAAGCGCACCTTGGAGTTCGACAACCATGGAAATCGCTTTGGGACACCAAAACGGTGAGTAATAGTCCATGAAACGGGCCAGAATCGGCCAAAACTA
>NW_025229515.1:0-8553 GCF_018294505.1 Triticum aestivum | reverse complement strand
GTTCAACAATCGTGGAAATCGCTCTAGGTCCCCAAAATGTTGAGTAATAGTGTACGAAACGGAATAGAATTGCCCGAATATGTGAGTGTTGATGACCGACACGTAAACGCATCCCGGGGTTCATCAATCGTGGAAATGACTCCGAGACCCCAAAATAGAGTAATAGTCCAAGAAACGGGCCAGAATCGGCCCAAACTGTGATTGTTGATGACCGACACGTAAGCGCACCTTGGAGTTCGACAACCATGGAAATCACTTTGGGACCCCAAAACGGTGAGTAATAGTCCATGAAATGGGCCAGAATCGGCAAAAACTAAGAGTGTTGATGACCAACACATAAGCACATCTTGGGGTTCAACAACTATGGAAATCGCTTTGGGACCCAAAAATGGTGAGTAATAGTCCACGAAACAGGTCAGATTTGGCCAAAACTGTGAGTGTTGACGACGGACACATAAACGCACCCCGGGGTTCATCAATCGTGGAAATCGCTCTGGGTCCCCAAAACGTTGAGTAATAGTGTACGAAACGGATTAGAATTGCCCGAATATGTGAGTGTTGATGACCGACACGTAAACGCACCCCGGGGTTCGTCAATCGTGGAAATGACTCCGAGACCCCAAAATAGAGTAATAGTCCAAGAAATGGGCCAGAACCGGCCCAAACTGTGATTGTTGATGACCGACACGTAAGCGCACCTTGGAGTTCGACAACCATGGAAATCGCTTTGGGACCCCAAAACGGTGAGTAATAGTCCATGAAACGGGCCAGAATCGGCCAAAACTATGAGTGTGGATGACCAACACGTAAGCACATCTTGGGGTTCAACAACTATGGAAATCGCTTCGGGACCCAAAATGGTGAGTAATAGTCCACGAAACAGGTCAGATTTGGCCAAAACTGTGAGTGTTGACGACGGACACATAAACGCACCCCGGGGTTCATCAATCGTGGAAATCGCTCTGGGTCCCCAAAACGTTGAGTAATAGTGTACGAAACGGATTAGAATTGCCCGAATATGTGAGTGTTGATGACCGACATCTAAACGCACCCTGGGGTTCGTCAATCGTGGAACTGACTCCGAGACCCCAAAATAGAGTAATAGTCCAAGAAATGGACCAGAACCGGCCCAAACTGTGATTGTTGATGACCGACACGTAAGCGCACCTTGGAGTTCGACAACCATGGAAATCGCTTTGGGACACCAAAACGGTGAGTAATAGTCCATGAAACGGGCCAGAATCGGCCAAAACTATGAGTGTGGATGACCAACACGTAAGCACATCTTGGGGTTCAACAACTATGGAAATCGCTTCGGGACCCAAAATGGTGAGTAATAGTCCACGAAACAGGTCAGATTTGGCCAAAACTGTGAGTGTTGACGACGGACACATAAACGCACCCCGGGGTTCATCAATCGTGGAAATCGCTCTGGGTCCCCAAAACGTTGAGTAATACTGTACGAAACGGATTAGAATTGCCCGAATATGTGAGTGTTGATGACCGACACGTAAACGCATCCCGGGGTTCATCAATCGTGGAAATGACTCCGAGACCCCAAAATAGAGTAATAGTCCAAGAAATGGGCCAGAACCGGCCCAAACTGTGATTGTTGATGACCGACACGTAAGCGCACCTTGGAGTTCGACAACCATGGAAATCGCTTTGGGACACCAAAACGGTGAGTAATAGTCCATGAAACGGGCCAGAATCGGCCAAAACTACGAGTGTGGATGACCAACACGTAAGCACATCTTGGGGTTCAACAACTATGGAAATCGCTTCGGGACCCAAAATGGTGAGTAATAGTCCACGAAACAGGTCAGATTTGGCCAAAACTGTGAGTGTTGACGACGGACACATAAACGCACCCCGGGGTCCAACAATCGTGGAAATCGCTCTAGGTCCCCAAAACGTTGAGTAATACTGTACGAAACGGATTAGAATTGCCCGAATATGTGAGTGTTGATGACCGACACGTAAACGCATCCCGGGGTTCATCAATCGTGGAAATGACTCCGAGACCCCAAAATAGAGTAATAGTCCAAGAAATGGGCCAGAACCGGCCCAAACTGTGATTGTTGATGACCGACACGTAAGCGCACCTTGGAGTTCGACAACCATGGAAATCGCTTTGGGACCCCAAAACGGTGAGTAATAGTCCATGAAACGGGCCAGAATCGGCAAAAACTACGAGTGTGGATGACCAACACGTAAGCACATCTTGGGGTTCAACAACTATGGAAATCGCTTCGGGACCCAAAATGGTGAGTAATAGTCCACGAAACAGGTCAGATTTGGCCAAAACTGTGAGTGTTGACGACGGACACATAAACGCACCGCGGGGTCCAACAATCGTGGAAATCGCTCTAGGTCCCCAAAATGTTGAGTAATAGTGTACGAAACGGATTAGAATTGCCCGAATATGTGAGTGTTGATGACCGACACGTAAACGCACCCCGGGGTTCGTCAATCGTGGAAATGACTCCGAGACCCCAAAATAGAGTAATAGTCCAAGAAACGGGCCAGAACCGGCCCAAACTGTGATTGTTGATGACCGACACGTAAGCGCACCTTGGAGTTCGACAACCATGGAAATCGCTTTGGGACCCCAAAACGGTGAGTAATAGTCCATGAAACGGGCCAGAATCGGCAAAAACTACGAGTGTGGATGACCAACACATAAGCACATCTTGGGGTTCAACAACTATGGAAATCGCTTTGGGACCCAAAAATGGTGAGTAATAGTCCACGAAACAGGTCAGATTTGGCCAAAACTGTGAGTGTTGACGACGGACACATAAACGCACCCCGGGGTTCATCAATCGTGGAAATCGCTCTGGGTCCCCAAAACGTTGAGTAATAGTGTACGAAACGGATTAGAATTGCCCGAATATGTGAGTGTTGATGACCGACACGTAAACGCACCCCGGGGTTCGTCAATCTTGGAAATGACTCCGAGACCCCAAAATAGAGTAATAGTCCAAGAAATGGGCCAGAACCGGCCCAAACTGTGATTGTTGATGACCGACACGTAAGCGCACCTTGGAGTTCGACAACCATGGAAATCGCTTTGGGACCCCAAAACGGTGAGTAATAGTCCATGAAACGGGCCAGAATCGGCCAAAACTACGAGTGTGGATGACCAACACGTAAGCACATCTTGGGGTTCAACAACTATGGAAATCGCTTCGGGACCCAAAATGGTGAGTAATAGTCCACGAAACAGGTCAGATTTGGCCAAAACTGTGAGTGTTGACGACGGACACATAAACGCACCCCGGGGTCCAACAATCGTGGAAATCGCTCTGGGTCCCCAAAATGTTGAGTAATAGTGTACGAAACGGAATAGAATTGCCCGAATATGTGAGTGTTGATGACCGACACGTAAACGCATCCCGGGGTTCGTCAATCGTGGAAATGACTCCGAGACCCCAAAATAGAGTAATAGTCCAAGAAATGGGCCAGAACCGGCCCAAACTGTGATTGTTGATGACCGACACGTAAGCGCACCTTGGAGTTCGACAACCATGGAAATCGCTTTGGGACCCCAAAACGGTGAGTAATAGTCCATGGAACGGGCCAGAATCGGCCAAAACTGCGAGTGTTGATGACCAACATGTAAGCACATCTTGGGGTTCAACAACTATGGAAATCGCTTCGGGACCCAAAATGGCGAGTAATAGTCCACGAAACAGGTCAGAATTGGCCAAAACTGTGAGTGTTGACGACGGACACATAAACGCACCCCGGGGTTCAACAATCGTGGAAATCGCTCTGGGTCCCCAAAATGTTGAGTAATAGTGTACGAAACGGAATAGAATTGCCCGAATATGTGAGTGTTGATGACCGACACGTAAACGCATCCCGGGGTTCATCAATCGTGGAAATGACTCCGAGACCCCAAAATAGAGTAATAGTCCAAGAAACGGGCCAGAATCGGCCCAAACTGTGATTGTTGATGACCGACACGTAAGCGCACCTTGGAGTTCGACAACCATGGAAATCGCTTTGGGACCCCAAAACGGTGAGTAATAGTCCATGGAACGGGCCAGAATCGTCCAAAACTGCGAGTGTTGATGACCAACACGTAAGCACATCTTGGGGTTCAACAATTATGGAAATCGCTATGGGACCCTAAAACGGAGAGTAATAGTTCGCAAAACAGGTCAGAATTGGCCAAAACTGTGAGTGTTGACGACGGACACATAAACGCACCCCGGGGTTCATCAATCGTGGAAATCGCTCTGGGTCCCCAAAACGTTGAGTAATAGTGTACGAAACGGATTAGAATTGCCCGAATATGTGAGTGTTGATGACCGACACATAAACGCACCCCGGGGTTCGTCAATCGTGGAAATGACTCCGAGACCCCAAAATAGAGTAATAGTCCAAGAAATGGGCCAGAACCGGCCCAAACTGTGATTGTTGATGACCGACACGTAAGCGCACCTTGGAGTTCGACAACCATGGAAATCGCTTTGGGACCCCAAAACGGTGAGTAATAGTCCATGAAACGGGCCAGAATCGGCCAAAACTACAAGTGTTGATGACCAACATGTAAGCACATCTTGGGGTTCAACAACTATGGAAATCGCTTCGGGACCCAAAATGGCGAGTAATAGTCCACGAAACAGGTCAGATTTGGCCAAAACTATGAGTGTTGACGACGGACACATAAACGCACCCCGGGGTTCAACAATCGTGGAAATCGCTCTAGGTCCCCAAAATGTTGAGTAATAGTGTACGAAACGGAATAGAATTGCCCGAATATGTGAGTGTTGATGACCGACACGTAAACGCATCCCGGGGTTCATCAATCGTGGAAATGACTCCGAGACCCCAAAATAGAGTAATAGTCCAAGAAACGGGCCAGAATCGGCCCAAACTGTGATTGTTGATGACCGACACGTAAGCGCACCTTGGAGTTCGACAACCATGGAAATCACTTTGGGACCCCACAGCGGTGAGTAATAGTCCATGGAACGGGCCAGAATCGTCCAAAACTGCGAGTGTTGATGACCAACACGTAAGCACATCTTGGGGTTCAACATCTATGGAAATCGCTATGGGACCCTAAAACGGTGAGTAATAGTCCGCGAAACAGGTCAGAATTGGCCAAAATTGTGAGTGTTGATGACGTACACATAAACTCACCCCGGGGTTGATCAATCATGGAAATTGCTCTGGGTCCCCAAAACACTGAGTAATAGTGCACGAAACGGACTAGAATCGGCCGAATATGTGATTGTTGATGACCGACACGTAAACGCACCCCGGGGTTCGTCAATCGTGGAATTGACTCCGACACCCCAAAATAGAGTAATAGTCCAAGAAATGGGCCAGAACTGGCCCAAACTGTGATTATTGATGACCGAGACGTAAGCGCACCTTGGAGTTCGACAACCATGGAAATTGCTTTGGGACCCCAAAACGGTGAGTAATAGTCCATGAAACGGGCCAGAATCGGCCAAAACTACGAGTGTTGATGACCAACACGTAAGCACATCTTGGGGTTCAACAACTATGGAAATCGCTTCGGGACCCAAAAATGGTGAGTAATAGTCCACGAAACAGGTCAGATTTGGCCAAAACTGTGAGTGTTGACGATGGACACATAAACGCACCCCGGGGTTCAACAATCGTGGAAATCGCTCTGGGTCCCCAAAACGTTGAGTAATAGTGTACGAAACGGATTAGAATTGCCCGAATATGTGAGTGTTGATGACCGACACGTAAACGCATCCCGGGGTTCATCAATCGTGGAAATGACTCCGAGACCCCAAAATAGAGTAATAGTCCAAGAAACGGGCCAGAATCGGCCCAAACTGTGATTGTTGATGACGGACACGTAAGCGCACCTTGGAGTTCGACAACCATGGAAATCGCTTTGGAACCCCAAAGCGGTGAGTAATAGTCCATGGAACGGGCCAGAATCGTCCAAAACTGCGAGTGTTGATGACCAACAGGTAAGCACATCTTGGGGTTCAACAATTATGGAAATCGCTATGGGACCCTAAAACGGAGAGTAATAGTCCGCAAAACAGGTCAGAATTGGCCAAAACTGTGAGTGTTGACGACGGACACATAAACGCACCCCGGGGTTCATCAATCGTGGAAATCGCTCTGGGTCCCCAAAACGTTGAGTAATAGTGTACGAAACGGATTAGAATTGCCCGAATATGTGAGTGTTGATGACCGACACGTAAACGCACCCCGGGGTTCGTCAATCGTGGAAATGACTCCGAGACCCCAAAATAGAGTAATAGTCCAAGAAATGGGCCAGAACCGGCCCAAACTGTGATTGTTGATGACCGACACGTAAGCGCACCTTGGAGTTCGACAACCATGGAAATCGCTTTGGGACCCCAAAACGGTGAGTAATAGTCCATGAAACGGGCCAGAATCGGCCAAAACTACGAGTGTGGATGACCAACACGTAAGCACATCTTGGGGTTCAACAACTATGGAAATCGCTTCGGGACCCAAAATGGTGAGTAATAGTCCACGAAACAGGTCAGATTTGGCCAAAACTATGAGTGTTGACGACGGACACATAAACGCACCCCGGGGTTCAACAATCGTGGAAATCGCTCTAGGTCCCCAAAATGTTGAGTAATAGTGTACGAAACGGAATAGAATTGCCCGAATATGTGAGTGTTGATGACCGACACGTAAACGCATCCCGGGGTTCATCAATCGTGGAAATGACTCCGAGACCCCAAAATAGAGTAATAGTCCAAGAAACGGGCCAGAATCGGCCCAAACTGTGATTGTTGATGACCGACACGTAAGCGCACCTTGGAGTTCGACAACCATGGAAATCACTTTGGGACCCCACAGCGGTGAGTAATAGTCCATGGAACGGGCCAGAATCGGCCAAAACTGCGAGTGTTGATGACCAACACGTAAGCACATCTTGGGGTTCAACAATTATGGAAATCGCTATGGGACCCTAAAACGGAGAGTAATAGTTCGCAAAACAGGTCAGAATTGGCCAAAACTGTGAGTGTTGACGACGGACACATAAACGCACCCCGGGGTTCATCAATCGTGGAAATCGCTCTGGGTCCCCAAAACGTTGAGTAATAGTGTACGAAACGGATTAGAATTGCCCGAATATGTGAGTGTTGATGACCGACACGTAAACGCACCCCGGGGTTCGTCAATCGTGGAAATGACTCCGAGACCCCAAAATAGAGTAATAGTCCAAGAAATGGGCCAGAACCGGCCCAAACTGTGATTGTTGATGACCGACACGTAAGCGCACCTTGGAGTTCGACAACCATGGAAATCGCTTTGGGACCCCAAAACGGTGAGTAATAGTCCATGAAACGGGCCAGAATCGGCCAAAACTACGAGTGTGGATGACCAACACGTAAGCACATCTTGGGGTTCAACAACTATGGAAATCGCTTCGGGACCCAAAATGGTGAGTAATAGTCCACGAAACAGGTCAGATTTGGCCAAAACTGTGAGTGTTGACGACGGACACATAAACGCACCCCGGGGTCCAACAATCGTGGAAATCGCTCTGGGTCCCCAAAATGTTGAGTAATAGTGTACGAAACGGATTAGAATTGCCCGAATATGTGAGTGTTGATGACCGACACGTAAACGCATCCCGGGGTTCGTCAATCGTGGAAATGACTCCGAGACCCCAAAATAGAGTAATAGTCCAAGAAATGGGCCAGAACCGGCCCAAACTGTGATTGTTGATGACCGACACGTAAGCGCACCTTGGAGTTCGACAACCATGGAAATCGCTTTGGGACCCCAAAACGGTGAGTAATAGTCCATGAAATGGGCCAGAACCGGCCCAAACTGTGATTGTTGATGACCGACACGTAAGCGCACCTTGGAGTTCGACAACCATGGAAATCGCTTTGGGACCCCAAAACGGTGAGTAATAGTCCATGAAACGGGCCAGATTTGGCCAAAACTATGAGTGTTGACGACGGACACATAAACGCACCCCGGGGTTCAACAATCGTGGAAATCGCTCTGGGTCCCCAAAATGTTGAGTAATAGTGTACGAAACGGAATAGAATTGCCCGAATATGTGAGTGTTGATGACCGACACGTAAACGCATCCCGGGGTTCATCAATCGTGGAAATGACTCCGAGACCCCAAAATAGAGTAATAGTCCAAGAAACGGGCCAGAATCGGCCCAAACTGTGATTGTTGATGACCGACACGTAAGCGCACCTTGGAGTTCGACAACCATGGAAATCGCTTTGGGACCCCAAAACGGTGAGTAATAGTCCATGGAACGGGCCAGAATCGTCCAAAACTGCGAGTGTTGATGACCAACACGTAAGCACATCTTGGGGTTCAACAATTATGGAAATCGCTATGGGACCCTAAAACGGAGAGTAATAGTTCGCAAAACAGGTCAGAATTGGCCAAAACTGTGAGTGTTGACGACGGACACATAAACGCACCCCGGGGTTCATCAATCGTGGAAATCGCTCTGGGTCCCCAAAACGTTGAGTAATAGTGTACGAAACGGATTAGAATTGCCCGAATATGTGAGTGTTGATGACCGACAC
>NW_025229514.1:21088-21883 GCF_018294505.1 Triticum aestivum | reverse complement strand
CTCGTTTATTACAAAGAGATTTCATTTGTTTTGAACTTATTTGAACTCCATAGTATTTCTGTGCTCAAAATGCACCATTCAAAGCCACATCATCAATTTTCAACCCTTTCTGACTTCACTTGTTATTTTTCATGCATTTACTAATTATTTTGAGCTATAAGACCCTGAAATTGAAAAGCATTTCAAATGAACTATGAAAAGGTTGAAAGTTGGCATGGTATCATCATTTGAACCGCATAGCATGTGCAAGAAAGTAGAGAGGGTTACGGCAAAAATTGGATGCACTTCATGTACAAAACGGACAACCTCTTTCGAAGTATCAGGGTTTCATACAGAAAATTGTCTGTTACAAAGGGATTTCATTTTTTTGAACTTTTTTGAACTCCATAGTTTTTCTGTGCTCAAAATGCACCATTCAAAGCCACATCATCAATTTTCAACCCTTTCTGACTTCATTTGTTATTTTTCATGCATTTACTAATTATTTTGAGCTATAAGACCCTGAAATTGAAAAGCATTTCAAATGAACTATGAAAAGGTTGAAAGTTGGCATGGTATCATCATTTGACCCACATAGCATGTGCAAGAAAGTATAGAGGGTTACGGCAAAAACTGGATGCACTTCGTGTACAAAACGGACAATCTCTTTCGAAGTATCAGGGTTTCATACGGAAACATGTCTGTTACAAAGGGATTTCATTTTTTTTGAACTTATTTGAACTCCATAGTTTTTCTGTCCTCAAAATGCACCATTCAAAGCCACATCATCAATTTTCAACCCTTTCTGACTTCATT
>NW_025229514.1:20073-21078 GCF_018294505.1 Triticum aestivum | reverse complement strand
CGGACAATCTCTTTCGAAGTATCAGGGTTTCATACGGAAACATCTCTGCTACAAAGGGATTTCATTTTTTTGAACTTATTTGAACTCCATAGTTTTTCTATGCTCAAAATGCACCATTCAAAGCCACATCATCAATTTTCAATCCTTTCTGACTTCATTTGTTATTTTTCATGCATTTACTAATTATTTTGAGCTATAAGACCCTGAAATTGAAAAGCATTTCAAATGAACTATGAAAAGGTTGAAAGTTGGCATGGTATCATCATTTGACCAACATAGCATGTGCAAGAAAGTATAGAGGGTTACGGCAAAAACTGGATGCACTTCGTGTACAAAACGAACAATCTCTTTCGAAGTATCAGGGTTTCATACGGAAACTCGTTTGTTACAAAGAGATTTCATTTGTTTTAAACTTATTTGAACTCCATAGTTTTTCTGTGCTCAAAATGCACCATTCAAAGCCACATCATCAATTTTCAACCCTTTCTGACTTCATTTGTTATTTTTCATGCATTTACTAATTATTTTGAGCTATAAGACCCTGAAATTGAAAAGCATTTCAAATGAACTCTGAAAAGGTTGAAAGTTGGCATGGTATCATCATTTGAACCACATAGCATGTGCAAGAAAGTAGAGAGGGTTACGGCAAAAACTGGATGCATTTCGTGTACAAAACGGACAACCTCTTTCGAAGTATCAGGGTTTCATACGGAAACTCGTCTGTTACAAAGGGGTTTCATTTTTTTGAACTTATTTGAACTCCATAGTTTTTCTGTGCTCAAAATGCACCATTCAAAGCCACATCATCAATTTTCAACCTATTCTGACTTCATTTGTTATTTTTCATGCATTTACTGGTTATTTTGAGCTATAAGACCCTGAAATTGGAAAGCAATTCAAATGAACTCTGAAAAGGTTGAAAGTTGGCATGGTATCATCATTTGACCCACATATCATGTGAAAGAAAGTAGAGAGGCTTACGGCAAAAACTGGATGCACTTCGTG
>NW_025229514.1:13367-14252 GCF_018294505.1 Triticum aestivum | reverse complement strand
TCTTTCGAAGTATCAGGGTTTCATACGGAAACTCGTTTGTTACAAAGAGATTTCATTTGTTTTGAACTTATTTGAACTCCACAGTTTTTCTGTGCTCAAAATGCACCATTCAAAGCCACATCATCAATTTTCAACCCTTTCTGACTTCATTTGTTATTTTTCATCCATTTACTAATTATTTTGAGCTATAAGACCCTGAAATTGAAAAGCACTTCAAATGAACTCTGAAAAGGTTGAAAGTTGGCATGGTATCATCATTTGACCCACATAGCATGTGCAAGAATGTAGAGAGGGTTACGGCAAAAACTGGATGCACTTCGTGTACAAAACGGACAATCTCTTTCGAAGTATCACGGTTTCATTTTTTTGAACTTATTTGAACTCCATAGTTTTTCTTTGCACAAAATGCACCATTCAAAGCCACATCATCAATTTTCAAACCTTTCTGATTTCATTTGTAATTTTTCATGCATTTACTGGTTATTTTGAGCTATAAGACCCTGAAATTGAAAAGCATTTCAAATGAACTATGAAAAGGTTGAAAGTTGGCATGGTATCATCATTTGACCCACATAGCATGTGCAAGAAAGTATAGAGGGTTACGGCAAAAACTGGATGCACTTCGTGTACAAAACGGACAATCTCTTTCGAAGTATCAGGGTTTCATACGGAAACTCGTTTGTTACAAAGAGATTTCATTTGTTTTGAACTTATTTGAACTCCATAGTTTTTCTGTGCTCAAAATGCACCATTCAAAGCCACATCATCAATTTTGAACCCTTTCTGACTTCATTTGTTATTTTTCATGCATTTACTAATTATTTTGAGCTATAAGACCCTGAAATTGAAAAGCATTTCAAATGAACTCTGAAAAGGTTGAAAGTT
>NW_025229514.1:12789-13357 GCF_018294505.1 Triticum aestivum | reverse complement strand
AAAACGGACAATCTCTTTCGAAGTATCAGGGTTTCATACGGAAACTCGTTTGTTACAAAGAGATTTCATTTGTTTTGAACTTATTTGAACTCCATAGTTTTTCTGTGCTCAAAATGCACGATTCAAAGCCACATCATCAATTTTGAACCCTTTCTGACTTCATTTGTTATTTTTCATGCATTTACTAATTATTTTGAGCTATAAGACCCTGAAATTGAAAAGCATTTCAAATGAACTCTGAAAAGGTTGAAAGTTGGCATGGTATCATCATTTGACCCACATAGCATGTTCAAGAAAGTAGAGAGGGTTACAGCAAAAACTGGATGCACTTCGTGTACAAAACGGACAATCTCTTTCGTAGTATCACTGTTTCATACGGAAACTTGTCTGTTACAAAGGGATTTCATTTTTTTGAACTTATTTGAACTCCATAGTTTTTCTGTGCTCAAAATGCACCATTTAAAGCCACATCATCAATTTTCAACCCTTTCTGACTTCATTTGTTATTTTTCATGCATTTACTAATTATTTTGTGCTATAGGACCCTGAAATTGAAAATCATTTCAAA
>NW_025229514.1:11893-12187 GCF_018294505.1 Triticum aestivum | reverse complement strand
TTTGACCCACATATCATGTGAAAGAAAGTAGAGAGGGTTACGGCAAAAACTGGATGCACTTCGTGTACAAAACAGACAATCTCTTTCGAAGTATCAGGGTTTCATACGGAAACTCGTCGCTTACAAAGGGATTTCATTTTTTTGAACTTATTTGAACTCCATAGTTTTTCTGTGCTCAAAATGCACCATGCAAAGCCACATCATCAATTTTCAACCCTTTCTGACTTCATTTGTTATTTTTCATCCATTTACTAATTATTTTGAGCTATAAGACCCTGAAATTGAAAAGCATTT
>NW_025229514.1:10282-11662 GCF_018294505.1 Triticum aestivum | reverse complement strand
GAACTCTAAAAAGGTTGAAAGTTGGCATGGTATCATCATTTTACCCACATAGCATGTGCAAGAAAGTAGAGAGGGTTACGGCAAAAACTGGATGCACTTCGTGTACAAAACGGACAATCTCTTTCGAAGTATCAGGGTTTCATACGGAAACTTGTCTGTTACAAAGGAATTTCATTTCTTTTAACTTATTTTAACTCCATAGTTTTTCTGTGCTCAAAATGCACCATTCAAAGCCACATCATCAATTTTCAACCCTTTCTGACTTCATTTGTTATTTGTCATGCATTTACTGGTTATTTTGAGCTATAAGACCCTGAAATTGAAAAGCATTTCAAATGAACTATGAAAAGGTTGAAAGTTGGCATGGTATCATCATTTGACCCACATAGCATGTGCAAGAAAGTAGAGAGGGTTACGGCAAAAACTGGATGCCCTTCGTGTACAAAACGGACAATCTCTTTCGAAGTATCAGGGTTTCATAGGGAAACTTGTCTGTTACAAAGGAATTTTATTTTTTTTAACTTATTTGAACTCCATAGTTTTTCTGTGCTCAAAATGCACCATTAAAGCCACATCATCAATTTTCAACCCTTTCTGACTTCATTTGTTATTTTTTATGCATTTACTGGTTATTTTGAGCTATAAGACCCTGAAATTGAAAAGCATTTCAAATGAACTATGAAAAGGTTGAAAGTTGGCATGGTATCATCATTTGACCCACATAGCATGTGCAAGAAAGTAGAGAGGGTTACGGCAAAACCTGGATGCACTTTCTGTACAAAACGGACAATCTCTTTCGAAGTATCAGGGTTTCATACGGAAACTTGTCTGTTACAAAGAGATTTCAATTTTTTGAACTTATTTGAACTCCACAGTTTTTCCGTGCTCAAAATGCACCATTCAAAGCCACATCATCAATTTTCAACCCTTTCTGACTTCATTTGTTATTTTCATGCATTTACTGATTATTTTGAGCTATAAGACCCTAAAATCGGAACGCATTTCAAATGAAGTCTGAAAAGTTTGAAAGTAGGCATGGTATCATCATTTGACCCACATAGCATGTGCAAGAAAGTATAGAGGGTTACGGCAAAAACTGGATGCACTTCGTGCACAAAACGGACAATCTCTTTCGAAGTATCAGGGTTTCATACGGAAACTTGTCCGTTACAAAGGGATTTCATTTTTTTGAACTTATTTGAACTCCATAGTTTTTATATGCTCAAAATGCACCATTCAAAGCCACATCATCAATTTTCAACCCTTTCTGACTTCATTTGTTATTTTTCATGCATTTACTAATTATTTTGAGCTATAAGACCCAAAAATTGAAAAGCATTTCAAATGAACTATGAAAAGGTTGAAAGTTGGCATGGTATC
>NW_025229514.1:9437-10247 GCF_018294505.1 Triticum aestivum | reverse complement strand
ACTTCATTTGTTATTTTTCATGCATTTACTAATTATTTTGAGCTACAAGACCCAAAAATTGAAAAGCATTTCAAATGAACTATGAAAAGGTTGAAAGTTGGCATGGTATCATCATTTGACCCACATAGCATGTGCAAGAAAGTATAGAGGGTTACGGCAAAAACTGGATGCACTTCGTGTACAAAACAAACAATCTCTTTCGAAGTATCAGGGTTTCATACGGAAACTCGTTTGTTACAAAGAGATTTCATTTGTTTTGAACTTATTTGAACTCCATAGTTTTTCTGTGCTCAAAATGCACCATTCAAAGCCACATCATCAATTTTCAACCCTTTCTAACTTCATTTGTTATTTTTCATGCATTTACTAATTATTTTGAGCTATAAGACCCTGAAATTGAAAAGCATTTCAAATGAACTCTGAAAAGGTTGAAAGTTGGCATGGTATCATCATTTGAACCACATAGCATGTGCATGAAAGTAGAGAGGGTTACGGCAAAAACTGGATGCACTTCGTGTACAAAACGGACAATCTCTTTCGAAGTATCAGGGTTTCATACGGAAACATGTCTGTTACAAAGGGATTTCATTTTTTTGAACTTATTTGAACTCCATAGTTTTTCTGTCCCCAAAATGCACCATTCAAAACCACATCATCAATTTTCAACCCTTTCTGACTTTATTTGTTATTTTTCATGCATTTACTAATTATTTTGAGCTATAAGACCTTGAAATTGAAAAGCATTTCAAATGAACTCTGAAAAGGTTGAAAGTTGGCATGGTATCATCATTTGAACCACATAGCATGTGC
>NW_025229514.1:8866-9376 GCF_018294505.1 Triticum aestivum | reverse complement strand
AGTTTTTCTGTCCTCAAAATGCACCATTCAAAGCCACATCATCAATTTTCAACCCTTTCTGACTTTATTTGTTATTTTTCATGCATTTACTAATTATTTTGAGCTATAAGACCTTGAAATTGAAAAGCATTTCAAATGAACTCTGAAAAGGTTGAAACTTGGCATGGTATCATCATTTGAACCACATAGCATGTGCAAGAAAGTAGAGAGGGTTACGGCAAAAACTGGATGTACTTCGTGTACAAAACGGACAACCTCTTTCGAAATATCAGGGTTTCATACAGAAACTTGTCTGTTACAAAGGGATTTCATTTTTTTGAACTTATTTGAACTCCATAGTTTTTCTGTGCTCAAAATGCACCATTCAAAGCCACATCATCAATTTTCAGCCCTTTCTGACTTCATTTGTTATTTTTCATGCATTTACTAATTATTTTGAGCTATAAGACCCTGACATTGAAAAGCATTTCAAATGAACTCTGAAAAGGTTGAAAGTTGGCATGGTATCAT
>NW_025229514.1:2491-3382 GCF_018294505.1 Triticum aestivum | reverse complement strand
AAAGGAATTTCATTTTTTTAACTTATTTGAACTCCATAGTTTTTCTGTGCTCAAAATGCACCATTAAAGCCACATCATCAATTTTCAACCCTTTCTGACTTCATTTGTTATTTTTCATGCATTTACTGGTTATTTTGAGCTATAAGACCCTGAAATTGAAAAGCATTTCAAATGAACTATGAAAAGGTTGAAAGTTGGCATGGTATCATCATTTGACCCACATAGCATGTGCAAGAAAGTAGGGAGGGTTACGGCAAAACCTGGATGCACTTTCTGTACAAAACGGACAATCTCTTTCGAAGTATCAGGGTTTCATACGGAAACTTGTCTGTTACAAAGAGACTTCAATTTTTTGAACTTATTTGAACTCCACAGTTTTTCCGTGCTCAAAATGCACCATTCAAAGCCACATCATCAATTTTCAACCCTTTCTGACTTCATTTGTTATTTTCATGCATTTAATGATTATTTTGAGCTATAAGACCCTGAAATCGGAAAGCATTTCAAATGAAGTCTGAAAAGGTTGAAAGTAGGCATGGTATCATCATTTGACCCACATAGCATGTGCAAGAAAGTATAGAGGGTTACGGCAAAAACTGGATGCACTTCGTGCACAAAACGGACAATCTCTTTCGAAGTATCAGGGTTTCATACGGAAACTTGTCTGTTACAAAGGGATTTCATTTTTTTGAACTTATTTGAACTCCATAGTTTTTCTGCCCTCAAAATGCACCATTCAAAGCCACATCATCAATTTTCAACCCTTTCTGACTTCATTTGTTATTTTTCATGCATTTACTAATTATTTTGAGCTATAAGACCTTGAAAGTGAAAAGCATTTCAAATGAACTCTGAAAAGGTTGAAAGTTGGCATGGTATCATCATTTGAAC
>NW_025229514.1:1702-2481 GCF_018294505.1 Triticum aestivum | reverse complement strand
TTTTTTTAACTTATTTGAACTCCATAGTTTTTCTGTGCTCAAAATGCACCATTCAAAGCCACATCATCAATTTTCAACCCTTTCTGACTTCATTTGTAATTTTTCATGCATTTACTGGTTATTTTGAGCTATAAGACCCTGAAATTGAAAAGCATTTCAAACAAACTCTGAAAAGGTTGAATGTTGGCATGGTATCAGCATTTTACCCACACAACATGTGCAAGAATGTAGAGAGGGTTACGGCAAAGACTGGATGCACTTCGTGTACAAAACGGACAATCTCTTTCGAAGTATCAGGGTTTCATACGGAAACTCGTTTGTTACAAAGGGATTTCATTTTTTTAACTTATTTGAACTCCATAGTTTTTCTGTGCTCAAAATGCACCATTCAGAGCCACATCATCAATTTTCAACCCTTTCTGACTTCATTTGTTATTTTTCATGCATTTACTGATTATTTTGAGCTATAAGACCCTCAAATTGAAAAGCATTTCAAATGAACTCTGAAAAGGTTGAAAGTTGGCATGGTATCATCATTTGACCCACATATCATGTGAAAGAAAGTAGAGAGGGTTACGGCAAAAACTGGATGCACTTCATGTACAAAACGGACAATCTCTTTCGAAGTATCTGGGATTCATATGGAAACTCGTCTGTTACAAAGGGATTTCATTTTTTTGAACTTATTTGAACTCCATAGTTTTTCTGTGCTCAAAATGCACCATTCAAAGCCACATCATCAATTTTCAACCCTTTCTGACTTCATTTGTTATTTTTCA
>NW_025229514.1:1003-1652 GCF_018294505.1 Triticum aestivum | reverse complement strand
GCATTTACTGATTATTTTGAGCTATAAGACCCTGAAATTGGAAAGCATTTCAAATGAACTCTGAAAAGGTTGAATGTTGGCATGGTATCATCATTGACCCACATATCATGTGCAAGAATGTAGAGAGGGTTACCGCAAAGACTGGATGCACTTCGTGTACAAAACGGACAATCTCTTTCGAAGTATCAGGGTTTCATACGGAAACTCGTTTGTTACAAAGGGATTTCATTTTTTAACTTATTTGAACTCCATAGTTTTTCTGTGCTCAAAATGCACCATTCAGAGCCACATCATCAATTTTCAACCCTTTCTGAGTTCATTTGTTATTTTTCATGCATTTACTGATTATTTTGAGCTATAAGACCCTGAAATTGGAAAGCATTTCAAATGAACTCTGAAAAGGTTGAAAGTTGGCATGGTATCATCATTTGACCCACACAGAATGTGCAAGAATGTAGAGAGGGTTACGGCAGAAACAGGATGCACTTCGTGTACAAGACGGACAATCTCTTTCGAAGTATCAGGGTTTCATACGGAAACTCGTCTGTTACAAAGGGGTTTCATTTTTTTGAACTTATTTGAACTCCATAGTTTTTCTGTGCTCAAAATGCACCATTCAAAGCCACATCATCAATTTTCAACCCTTTCT
>NW_025229514.1:0-993 GCF_018294505.1 Triticum aestivum | reverse complement strand
CAAAACGGACAATTTCTTTCGTATCAGGGTTTCATACGGAAACATGTCTGTTACAAAGGGATTTCATTTTTTTGAACTTATTTGAACTCCATAGTTTCTCTGTGCTCAAAATGCACCATTCAAAGCCACATCATCAATTTTCAACCCTTTCTGACTTCATTTGTTATTTTTCATGCATTTACGAATTATTTTGAGCTATAAGACCCTGAAATTGAAATGCATTTCAAATGAACTCTGAAAAGGTTGAAAGTTGGCATGGTATCATCATTTGAACCACATAGCATGTGCAAGAAAGTAGAGAGGGTTACGGCAAAAACTGGATGCACTTCGTGTACAAAACGGACAACCTCTTTCGAAGTATCAGGGTTTCATACGGAAACTCGATTGTTACAAAGAGATTTCATTTGTTTTGAACTTATTTGAACTCCATAGTTTTTCTGTGCTCAAAATGCACCATTCAAAGCCACATCATCAATTTTCAACCTATTCTGACTTCATTTGTTATTTTTCATGCATTTACTGGTTATTTTGAGCTATAAGACCCTGAAATTGGAAAGCATTTCAAATGAACTCTGAAAAGGTTGAAAGTTGGCATGGTATCATCATTTGACCCACATATCATGTGAAAGAAAGTAGAGAGGGTTACGGCAAAAACTGGATGCACTTCATGTACAAAACGGACAATCTCTTTCGAAGTATCTGGGTTTCATACGGAAACTCGTCTGTTACAAAGGGATTTCATTTTTTTGAACTTATTTGAACTCCATAGTTTTTCTGTGCTCAAAATGCACCATGCAAATCCACATCATCAATTTTCAACCCTTTCTGACTTCATTTGTTATTTTTCATCCATTTACTAATTATTTTGAGCTATAAGACCCTGAAATTGAAAAGCATTTCAAATGAACTCTGAAAAGGTTGAAAGTTGGCCTGGTATCATCATTTGACCCACATAGCATGTGCAAGAAAATAGAGAGGGTTACGGCAAAAGCT
>NW_025229513.1:19425-21894 GCF_018294505.1 Triticum aestivum | reverse complement strand
TTTGGAGCGGTGTGGAGGCACAATGCTCCCCAAGAAGCCACTAGGGCCACCGTAATCTCCTCACGCCCTCGCACAATGCAAGATGTCGTGATTCCACTAAGGGACCCTTGAGGGCGGTCACCGAACCCGTACAAATGGCAACCCTTGGGGGCGGTCACCGGACCCGTACACTTTGGCAACCCTTGGGGGCGGTCACCGGTACCCGTCAAATTGCTCGGGGCGATCTCCACAACCTAATTGGAGACCCCGGCGCTTGCCCGGAGCTTTACACCACAATGATTGAGCTTCGAACACCACCAACCGTCTAGGGGGCCCAAGCACCCAAGAGGAACAAGCTCAAGGGCACCAAGCACCCAAGAGTAATAAGCTTCTCAACTTGTAACTTCCACGTATCACGTGGAGAACTCAAACCGATGCACCAAATGCAATGGCAAAGGCAAACGGAGTGCCCAAGTCCTTCTCTCTCAAATCCTACCGAAGCAACTAATGCTAGGGAGGAAAATGAGAGGAAGAACAAGAAGGAGAACACCAAGAACTCCAAGATCAAGATCCAAGGGGTTCCCCTCACAAAGAGGAGAAAGTGATTGGTGGAAATGTGGATCTAGATCTCCTCTCTCTTTTCCCTCAAAAACTAGCAAGAATCCATGGAGGGATTGAGAGTTAGCATGCTCGAAGAAGGTCAACAATGGGGGAAGAACACGAGCTCAAAGGATTAGGTTCATTGGGGAAGAAGACCCCCTTTTATAGGACCTACCGTTATGTGCTCAGGTCGTGCACAAGCAGTACTACCGCTTGGAGGAGCACTACTATCGCTTAGCACAGTCAAAACAGCCCAAACAAGAGAGAAAACACGAGATTTTGGTCCGGGGCGGTACTACAGCTTAGGAGCCACGGTAGTACTGCTCTCGAGCGGTACTACCGCTCAGAAACCGCGGTACTACCGCTCTGGAGCGGTAGTAAAAAATTACATCCGCTCTAGTCACGGTAGTACCGCTGCAGCCTTTACCAAAACAGCCACAACTTTTGCAAACGGACTCCGAATTCAATGAAATCAAGTTTGTTGGAAAGCTAACGACATGGGCTAACACAATATTGATAGAAATATCAATAATAAGCAAATGAGAAAAGTCCCATAAGAAAATGGTGAGAATCCTTCATCGGATAAGACCGGTAAAACCTCCAACACCGAAAACATCATAGAAGATGCATGCGAACTCCGTTTTCGATGAACTCAAGCTCAAGATGACCATAAGCTCTAAGACTCACAAAGATAACCAAACAAGAACCAAGAAACATTATGCAAGGATGAAATGGTTTGAGCTCTCTACTAACGATACGATCAAGCTACCAACTTGAGAGCCCCCCTTGATAGTACGGCAAACAATCCTATAACTCGGTCTCCCAACTACCACCACAAGACCGGTAAAATAGAAAACCTATCAAGGGAAAACCTTTGCCTTGCACATGGTCCACTTGAGCTAGATGAAGACGATCTTGACTCCCTCAAGTTGGACCACCTTTCTTGATTGCGTTGGCTCGATGAAGACTAGATGATTGCTCCCCCATAGTTCATTATGGGTGAGCCACTCTTCGGCACATCTTCACAAGTCCATTGACACCACAATGGATGGAAAGATTCAAGCACTTGATCTCTTCGTGATGCTCCACCTGAACTTGTACACGGCAATCTTGATGACGATCACCACTTGATGTCATCTTTTCCATGGGTTGTATGATATCTTACTCTTGACGCAAGCCCATGGATACGTACCTAACCCCACATACAACTCTCACATAGACCATGAGTTAGTACATAAAGTGCAATGGACAATGCTTACCATACCATGGGATCACTTGATCCCTCTCGGTACATCTTCTACGCTTTGTGAGTTGATCAACTTGATTCACTCTTGACTTAGTCTTGATCAACCTTGAATCTTTGCAACTCTCTTCATTTGGATGATGTCTTGAAGGTAAACATGAATGATCACACAACCTTCTTCTTCAAGACATGCTTGCAATAAGCTCAACACTCATATGACCAATCTTTGGATAATTCCTTAATAGCACCTTGGTCATCACAAACTCTCATTGAAACCAACAAATGGACTCCAAGAAAAGCCTATGGGCAAACCCTTCAAATATAACTCAAGGCAACCATTAGTCCATAGAGATTGTCATCAATTACCAAAACCACACATGGTGGCACCACATGTCCTTTCACTGGGTAAAAACATCGTGTCCCTTGTCTCCTGTTACCATCCGCCTAGACGCACAGTTCGGGACCCCCTACCCGAGATCCGCCGGTTCTGACACCGACAATGGGCTAGGCCTCCGGTTAATAGGTTAGTCCCAAAAGTAATATAAAAGTGTATAATAAAGCCCATAATCATTCAAAACACAAAGTAATATAACATGAATGCTTCATAAATTATAGATACGTTGGAGACGTATCAGTGCCCCTTTGAC
>NW_025229513.1:9619-18599 GCF_018294505.1 Triticum aestivum | reverse complement strand
CTCTCGAAGGAGATGAAGCAATTCGAAGATCTCGTTTGGCTTTACTCAAGCAAGAAGTCAATCTCTTTGTGAGGAATGAGGGTGAGTCCGCAGAAGAGGTTTTCCGAAGGTTGAAGTCCCTTGTGCTCAATTTGAGAACCTTTGGGTGCACCTGGGCAAATGATGACTTTATCAAGGACAAGTTCATAGATGCTATGGTTCTCATGGAACATACCATGGTCATGATGGTGCATCAACGTCTGGACTATCACAAGTTGACCACGGATCAAGTTGTTTCCACCTTCTCTACTCACATTCTTTTGGAAACCAAGTCCAAAAAAACCTTTGCAATAGCTCAAGCAACCAAGAACTCCAATCTTGCTTTGAAGGCCAAGAAAGTGATAAGCCAACCCTCAAGGGAGGAAGAAGTGAGTGAAGAGATATGTGAGGAGGACATTGACAACTCGTGCCCGGCAAATGATTTTGCAGAAGACTTGGCACTCTTAGTCAAGAAGTACTCCGGGACTATGGCAAACAAAGGAAAAAATCTTCAAGGAAGATCCTTTGGACGAAGGAAATGCTACAATTGTGACAGCCCAAGACATTTTGTTCATGATTGTCCGTATGAGAGATGTGAAGACAAGTCTGAGAAGCTTGTGCTCAAGAAGAAGTTCACCAAGCTTGCAAAGAGGAAGGATGAAAAGGCTCTTGTTCATGAAGAATACATGTCTGGAGATGAAGATGACAGTGATGACGATAAAGTGGGCACGGCCGCCTTTGCCATGCATGCCACTACCTCCTCCTCCACCACCGGCCTCTTCGACTCTCCAAACGAGGACAAGCCTTTCACTCATTGGTGCCTCATGGCCAAAGAGGTAAAAACAAAGTCCAAATCCAAGAAACCCGACAACTACACTCCCAGTGTCTCATGTGAGATAGTGGAGGATGAGTGTGATGAGGGGGTGGATAATGATGAGGAATCCTTAATGGCTTTCATGAAAACTCTTCATGGTAAAGCTCGTGCTCATTTTGGCGATCTCCTTAAGTCACTTGCCGAACATGATGACTTTATTGAGAACATTGAAAACCTCCTTATAGAGGAATAAGAGAGAGTTGATCTCCTCGAGCATGAACTTAATGAAGAGAGTGTCATGAGAGCATCACTTGAGGAAGCCTTATCGGCTCATCAAATTGACTTTGTTAAAACCAATGATGCTTTGCAACTAGCTCTTGAGAACAAAGATGCTCTTAACGTTAGAGTTGAAAAGCTTCTAGTTGATCACACGAGACTTGTTGAGGAGCATGAGTTCCTTGTGACTAGTTCCAAGGTTGTCAAAGGTGACCTCATTTCCCTCACCGAGTCTTATGCTCGACTAAAAGCAACAACCATTAAGGCTCTCACTTCCGTATCTCATATAGATTTAAATTATGATGCTTGTACGGCTAACTTTGTTCATGAATGCGCCTCCCTTCAAGAGGAGAATAAAAAGTTGAAGGCCCAAATTGAGAAAGGGATTGTATCATGCATACAAGGGGAGAAAAACCTAAATGACCTCTTGAGCAACCAAAAGGAGTGTGTTGCCAAGGAGAGAGTTGGGTTTGATCTCACATCTAAGAATGGTAAGAAAAAGAAGAAGAACAACAAGAAGAAGATCGATACGACTCCTTCCCTTCCCCAAAAGGTAGTGTTTGTGCAAGAAGGGCACAAGGAGAAGGAGAAGGAAACAGAGGGTGTTGGGAGTGGCAAGGTCACTAGGCATAAGGCCACTCTCAAGATTTTTGCCGGCAAGAACAATCCATCTTATGTCCTCATGAGAGGAGATGATGGCTATACCTTTGCAAAATTTGTTGGGACTAACCATGATGATTATGCTTGGACCATTTGGGTCCCCAAGACCCTTGTTGCTAACTCACTAGGACCCATTGCAAAATGGGTACCTATAACCAAAGCTTGATTCTTATAGGACTATGTCTCCGGTGGAACTCAATGGGTGATCGATAGTGTTGCACCAATCATATGACCGGATAAAGGGAGATGCTTGTGGAGTTCGTTGATTCACTCAAGGCCTCTTCGAACATCTCTTTTGGTGACAATAGCAAGGGCAAGGTATTGGGGTTGGGCAAGGTGGTAATCTCTAATGATTCGTCACTTTCAAATGTCATGCTTGTCCAATCCCTTCACTACAATTTAGTTTCAACTATTCAATTGGCTCGTGACGGATATGATTCACATTTTGGTGAATTCCATGTGACCCTCTGAGGGAGTCCTGGATTAGGGGGTGTCCGGATAGCCGGACACCGTCATCGGCCAGATTATCATCGGCCGGACTATCATCATCGACCGGACTCCAAGACTATGAAGATACAAGATTGAAGACTTCGTCCCGTGTCCGGATGGGACTTTCCTTGGCGTGGAAGGCAAGCTTGGTGATACGGATATGTAGATCTCCTACCATTGTAACCGACTCTATGTAACCCTAGCCCTCTCCGGTGTCTATATAAACCGGATGGCTCTAGTCCGTAGGACGACCAACAACATCAACCCTTACAATCATACCATAGGCTAGCTTCTAGGGTTTAGCCTCCTTGATCTCGTGGTAGATCCACTCTTGTAAACATCCACAATATCAATATCAATCAAGCAGGACGTAGGGTTTTACCTCCATCAAGAGGGCCCGAACCTGGGTAAAACATCGTGTCCCTTGTCTCCTGTTACCATCCGCCTAGACGCATAGTTCGGGACCCCCTACCCGAGATCCGCCGGTTTTGACACCGACATTGGTGCTTTCATTAGAGTTCCTCTGTGCCGTCACCGATAGGCTCGATGGCCTCTTCAATCAACAACGACGCAGTCCTGGGTGAGACTTTTCTCCCCGGACAGATCTTCGTATTCGGCGGCTTCGCACTGCGGGCCAACTCGCTTGGCCATCTGGAGCAGATCGAAAGCTACGCCCCTGGCCGTCAGGTCAGGTTTGGAAGCCTAAACTTCACGGCTGATATCCGCGTGGACTTGATCCTCGACGGATCCGAGCCGCACCCAAGTGCGCCGCACTGTCACGATGGGCACGACCTAACTCCACCGCCGGACAGCGCCTTGGAGGCCGCACACGAATCCGCTCCGGCCTATAGTCCGGAGCCGATCGCGCAGATCGAGGACGGGTGGCTGGACACCGCCTCGGGAGCTGCAACTTCTACAGCGATAGAGCCGAACACTGATGAGGGAGTCCTGGACTAGGGGGTGTCCGGATAGCCAGACTATCAATATCCGCCGGACTCCAAGACTACGAAGATACAAGATTGAAGACTCTGGCTCGTGTCCGGATGGTACTTTCCTTGGCGTGGAAGGCAAGCTTGGCAATATGGATATGTAGATCTCCTACCATTGTAACCGACTCTGTGTAACCCTAGCCCTCTCCGGTGTCTATATAAACCGGATGGCTCTAGTCCGTAGGACGACCAACAACATCAACCCTTACAATCATACCATAGGCTAGCTTCTAGGGTTTAGCCTCCTTGATCTCGTGGTAGATCCACTCTTGTAAACATCCACAATATCAATATCAATCAAGCAGGATGTAGGGTTTTACCTCCATCAAGAGGGCCCGAACCTGGGTAAAACATCGTGTCCCTTGTCTCCTGTTACCATCCGCCTAGACGCATAGTTCGGGACCCCCTACCCGAGATCCGCCGGTTTTGACACCGACATTGGTGCTTTCATTAGAGTTCCTCTGTGCCGTCACCGATAGGCTCGATGGCCTCTTCAATAAACAACGACGCAGTCCTGGGTGAGACTTTTCTCCCCGGACAGATCTTCGTATTCGGTGGCTTCGCACTGCGGGCCAACTCGCTTGGCCATCTGGAGCAGATCGAAAGCTACGCCCCTGGCCGTCAGGTCAGGTTTGGAAGCCTAAACTTCACGGCTGATATCCGCGGGGACTTGATCCTCGACGGATCCGAGCCGCACCCAAGTGCGCCGCACTGTCACGATGGGCACGACCTAACTCTGCCGCCGGATAGCGCCTTGGAGGCCGCACACGAATCCGCTCCGGCCTATAGTCCGGAGCCGATCGCGCAGATCGAGGACGGGTGGCTGGACACCGCCTCGGGAGCTGCAACTTCTACAGCGATAGAGCCGAACACTGATGAGGGAGTCCTGGACTAGGGGGTGTCCGGATAGCCGGACTATCAATATCCGCCGGACTCCAAGACTACGAAGATACAAGATTGAAGACTCCGTCTCGTGTCCAGATGGTACTTTCCTTGGCGTGGAAGGCAAGCTTGGTAATATGGATATGTAGATCTCCTACCATTGTAACCGACTCTGTGTAACCCTAGCCCTCTCCGGAGTCTATATAAACCGGATGGCTCTAGTCCGTAGGACGACCAACAACATCAACCCTTACAATCATACCATAGGCTAGCTTCTAGGGTTTAGCCTCCTTGATCTCGTGGTAGATCCACTCTTGTAAACATCCACAATATCAATATCAATCAAGCAGGACGTAGGGTTTTACCTCCATCAAGAGGGCCCGAACCTGGGTAAAACATCGTGTCCCTTGTCTCCTGTTACCATCCGCCTAGACGCATAGTTCGGGACCCCCTACCCGAGATCCGCCGGTTTTGACACCGACATTGGTGCTTTCATTAGAGTTCCTCTGTGCCGTCACCGATAGGCTCGATGGCCTCTTCAATAAACAACGACGCAGTCCTGGGTGAGACTTTTCTCCCCACACAGATCTTCGTATTCGGCGGCTTCGCACTGCGGGCCAACTCGCTTGGCCATCTGGAGCAGATCGAAAGCTACGCCCCTGGCCGTCAGGTCAGGTTTGGAAGCCTAAACTTCACGGCTGATATCCGCGGGGACTTGATCCTCGACGGATCCGAGCCGCACCCAAGTGCGCCGCACTGTCACGATGGGCACGACCTAACTCTGCCGCCGGACAGCGCCTTGGAGGCCGCACACGAATCCGCTCCGGCCTATAGTTCGGAGCCGATCGCGCAGATCGAGGACGGGTGGCTGGACACCGCCTCGGGAGCTGCAACTTCTACAGCGATAGAGCCGAACACTGATGAGGGAGTCCTGGACTAGGGGGTGTCCGGATAGCCGGACTATCAATATCCGCCGGACTCCAAGACTACGAAGATACAAGATTGAAGACTCCGGCTCGTGTCCGGATGGTACTTTCCTTGGCGTGGAAGGCAAGCTTGGCAATACGGATATGTAGATCTCCTACCATTGTAACCGACTCTGTGTAACCCTAGCCCTCTCCGGTGTCTATATAAACCGGAGGGCTTTAGTCCGTAGGACAACATACATTACAACAATCATACCATAGGCTAGCTTCTAGGGTTTAGCCTCCTTGATCTCGTGGTAGATCTACTCTTGTACTACCCATATCATCAATATTAATCAAGCAGGACGTAGGGTTTTACCTCCATCGAGAGGGCCCGAACCTGGGTAAAAACATCGTGTCCCTCGTCTCCTGTTACCATCCGCCTAGACGCACAGTTCGGGACCCCCTACCCGAGATCCGCCGGTTTTGACACAGACATTGGTGCTTCCATTGAGAGTTCCTCTGTGTCGTCACCGATAGGCTTGATGGCATCTTCAACCTACAACGCTGTCCAGGGTGAGACTTTTCTCCCCGGACAGATCTTCGTATTCGGCGGCTTCGCCCTGCGGGACAATTCACTTGGCCATCTGGAGCAGATCGAAAGCTACGCCCCTGGCCGTCAGGTCAGATTTGGAAGCTTAAACTTCACGGCCGACGTCCGCGGAGACTTGATCTTCGACGGACTCGAGCCACAGCCAAGCGCGCCGCACTGTGACGACGGGCATGATTTAGCTCTGCCACCGAACAGTGCCTTGGTGGCCGCACACGGGTCCGCTCCGGCCATTGGCCCGGAGCCGATCGCCCAGATCGAGGGTTGGTGGATAGATGCCGCCCTGGGGGCTCCAACATCCACGGCGATGGAGCCGAACACTAATCTTGTCCCCTGCGAAACTCGTGATTCCGAGGCGCCGGAATCCTCGCCGGACTCCGAACCTCCCGCGCCCCTACCAATCGATCCGGATTGGGCGCCGGTTATGGAATTCACCGCCGCGGACATCTTCCAATGCTCGCCTTTCGCGATATCTTGAATTCACTAAAGCATCTCTTGTTATCAGGAGAGTCCTGGCCGGATTATGGCCAGGATGGTTGGGATACGGACGACGAAGAAATTCAGAGCCCACCCACCACCCACTTTGTAGCCACTATCGACGATCTAACCGACATGCTAGACTACGACTCCGACGACATCGACGCTATGGACGACGATGCCGGAGACGAACAGGAACCAGCGCCCACAGGGCACTGGAAGGCCACCTCGTCATATGACATATACATGGTGGATACCCCAAAAGATGGGGACGGCGAAGGAACAGCGGAGGCAGATCCCTTAAAGAAACAACCCAAGCGCCGGCGTCAGCAGCGCCGCTCTAAATCTCGCCACAGCAAAAACGGAGATTCCGGCACAGGAGATAATAATACTCCAGAGAGTGCCGAAGACAATCCCCTCCAGCAAGACTCAGCGCAGGAGGATGCAGAAGCAAGCCCTCATGAGGGGGCGGCAGACGAAGAGGTTGAGGATCGTAATTATATGCCTCCCTCCAAAGACGAAGCAAGCCTCAACGATGACGAATTCGTCGTACCCGAGGATCCCGTCGAACAAGAGCGCTTCAAGCGCAGGCTTATCGCCACAGCAAATAGCCTAAAGAAAAAGCAGCAGCAGCTTCAAGCTGATCAGGACCTGCTGGCCGATCGATGGACCGAGGTCCTCGCGGACGAAGAGTATAAACTCGAACGTCCCTCCAAAAGTTACCCAAAACGCAAGCTGATCCCCCGATTAGGGGAGGAAGCATATGTACCTCCATCACCAGCGCACGATATGGCTGACCGACCACCCCGTGGTCGTGACAGAGAGGCATCCAGGCCCCCAGCCAAGACCATACCCCGGCATCGCTCCAAAAGTACGAAGCCAAGAGGGAACGCGCCGGACTTGCGAGACATATTGGAGGACAAAGCAAGGCAATCCAGATCCATCTATGGATCACGTGGGCGCCCTACGACCCACGACGAATACCGTCGTGCCGGATACAATAACCCCGGCCGGGCCGAACACAGCAGATAGCGCTCTCTCGAGCTGCGTCGCAATATCGCTCAATACAGGGGCGCCGCACACCCGTTATGCTTCACTGACGAAGTAATGGATCATCAGATCCCCGAAGGCCCGTAAACATCGAATCTTACGATGGCACAACAGACCCCGCGGTGTGGATCGAAGTCTATCTTCTCCACATCCATATGGCCCGCGGCGACGATCTCCACGCCATAAAGTACCTCCCACTCAAGCTTAAAGGACCAGCTCGGCATTGGCTTAACAGCTTGCCCGCAGAGTCAATTGGGTGTTGGAAAGACCTGGAGGCCGCGTTCCTTGATAACTTCCAAGGCACATATGTGCGACCACCAGACGCCGATGACCTAAGCCTCATCATTCAGCAGCCAGACGAATCGGCCAGACAATTCTGGACACGGTTCTTGATGAAGAAAAATAAAATCGTCGATTGTCCGGACGCAGAGGCCCTTGCAGCCTTCAAACATAACATCCGGGACGAATGGCTAGCCCGGCACCTGGGGCAGGAAAAGCCGAAATCCATGGAAGCCCTCACATCGCTAATGACCCGCTTTTGTGCGGGAGAGGACAGCTGGCTAGCCCGCAACAACAATCTCCGTAAAAATTCTGGCAGTCCGGATACTAAGGACAACAACGGCAGGTCACGTCGAAACAAAAACAAGCGCCGAATTAACGGCGACGATAAGGAGGATACGGCAGTCAATGCCGGATTCCGAGGCTCTAAACCCGGTCAACGGAAGAAGCCATTTAAAAGAACCACTCTGGGTCCGTCCAATCTGGACTGAATACTCGACCGCTTATGCCAGATACATGGCACCTCTAAAAAGCCAGCTAACCACACCAATAGAGATTGCTGGGTGTTCAAGTAGGCCGGCAAGTTAATTGCCGAAAACAATGACAAGGGGCTAAATAGCGACGACGAGGAAGAGACCCGGCCGCCGAACAACAAAGGACATAAGGGTTTTCCCCCACAAGTACGGAGGTGAATATGATATACGCGACCCACATACCCAAGAGGGAGAGGAAACGCGCACTAAGGGACGTCTATGCGATGGAGCCAGTCGCCCCAAAGTTCAACCCATGGTCCTCTTGTCCGATCACTTTCGATCGAAGAGACCATCCGACCAGCATACGCCATGGCGGATTCGCCGCATTGGTCTTAGACCCAATCATCGATGGGTTCCACCTCACGAGAGTCCTGATGGACGGCGACAGTAGCCTGAACCTGCTTTATCAGGATACAGTGCGCAAAATGGGCATAGACCCATCAAGGATTAAACCTACAAAGACAACCTTTAAAGGTGTCATACCAGGAGGGGAAGCCAACTGCACAGGCTCAGTCACACTGGAAGTGGTCTTCGGATCCCCGGATAATTTCCGGAGTGAAGAGTTAATCTTCGACATAGTCCCGTTTCGCAGCGGCTATCACGCTCTGCTCGGGCGAACCGCGTTTGCCAAATTCAACGCGGTGCCGCACTATGCATACCTAAAGCTCAAGATGCCAGGCCCTCGTGGAGTCATCACGGTCAATGGGAATATGGAACGCTCCCTCCGAACGGAGGAACATACAGCGGCTCTCGCGGCAGAAGTACAGAGCAGCCTTCTAAGGCAATTCTCGAGTCCGGCCGTTAAACGGCCGGATACAGCAAAGCGCGCCCGGAGCAATCCCAACCAAGACCACCTGGCGTGATCAGAGCACGCGTAGCAATGCGGCCCCAACCCTCGCCCGCGTATGATCGCAAGAATAACACTCCGCGTACATCATTACGCTTTGGAGATACCATGGGCACAGGGGAGGGGGCACGATCACAACGGACCCAGAGTG
>NW_025229513.1:8430-9157 GCF_018294505.1 Triticum aestivum | reverse complement strand
GGTTCGACCACACCGGGGGCTCGCAAATGTGCCTTTTTTGTTATTATTTTTCTTCTTTTTTGTACACAGGACTCTGTTAACCAGAAGCCCTGTCCGGCGGTGAACCTGCCGAACTCATGATGCAACAGTCAGGGACTAAACAAGGCCGCGTCGAACACTCAGGTGGTCTCAATTACGAGCATTAAATTCGATTATATACACCAAATCCACAGCTCATCCCTAGAGGGGGACATGTTTATTTAGTCCAAATCCCTTGCTTACCGCACTATTTGTATCAGTCCGCTCTACTAGCAGACTTTTGTTTCATTAATAATGCAGCACCTTTATGATCGCAATTGCATTACATTTTATATATATATGCTCATTATATGACATCTGGCACCCGTATATTTTGGTACGGCATAATACACCGGGGGCTTATGTTCCCCACTCTATGGTGTGATAAAGTCCGAACACTTTCACAAGTGCGGCACCCCGAACTTATAGCATTATATGAATCAGCTCCGAATCATGTCTTGGGTCAATAGTTGGGTTTGCTCGGCTCCCATGTTTTGGTGCCTTATGTTCCGTTCTGTCGGCTAAGGTGGCACTGGGAGAACCACTGCGATTGCGCCCCGGTTGAGCCGGGTTAACGCCTCAGTGGAGAAAGCTAAAACTGACTGTCATGATAAGGCGAGAGACTGGTCGCTGCTTGAGAGGTTTTTTCGGGTCCTTAAAGACCTACGCC
>NW_025229513.1:7804-8420 GCF_018294505.1 Triticum aestivum | reverse complement strand
CTTCGAGCGAAGTTCCGGATAATGTCCGACGAAGGCGTGGATAGCGCCCCGAATTCGGTCTTCCGAATACTAGGGGCTTCGCCGAAATTTAAAATTATAGAATTCTATGGCTAAGTGAGAGTGTTCAAGCATTATAAGTCCGGTTGCCTTGTTCGTCGTGTTGAGCGCCTCCCTAGATGGACCCAAAAATGGGAACAAGAGTGCTCAAGTTTATCCCGAACACCCCAGCACTTGTGGCTTGGGGGCTGAAGCTAACAACTTGCCATCTCTCAGATTTTACAACTGGCCGCACAGAAGGTAATATTTTAAATTAAACAAGCGTTGCTCATGGCGCATATGAACGAAGTTTTCAGCGCACAGGATAAATAAACAGCGAGTTCACTCAAAGATTACATTTCGGGAGCATTCATCTGCAATATCGCAGGCTCCCTTCAGGACAATTTTATAATACTTATCCGGCGTGCGATACTCCTTGCCCGGTGGCGGTGGGTCCGTGAGAAGCTTCTCCGCATCCAATTTGCCCCATTGCACCTTTATGCGGGCAAGGGCCCGACGAGCACCTTCGATACAGGCAGAGCGGTTGACTACATCCAGCCTGGGGCATGCATCCACCAGC
>NW_025229513.1:6273-7655 GCF_018294505.1 Triticum aestivum | reverse complement strand
GCCACACGAGGCCAAAGTAGCTACCAGGCATGGCCTGTCCAGGCCACAGCCGGACTATGAGGCCCTTCATGGCCTCCTCAGCTACCTTGTGGAGTTCGACCAGCTGCTTTAGCTGGTCCCTTGGGGGCACCGGATGGCCGGCCTCAGTATACTGAGACCAGAAGACCTTCTCTGTCGAGCTCCCCTCCTCGCCACGATAGAATGCGGCGGCATCAGACGCACTACGCGGCAGATCTGCAAACGCCCCTGGAGAGCTCCGAATGCGGGTAAGTGTCAGGTAGTTCACATTAACATGCCTGCTTTGCATGAAAAACGCCTTACCCGCCGCTATCTTCTTTATGTCCTCAACCTCCTGAAGGGCCTTACGGGCCTCGGCCTTGGCGGACTTGGCACTTTCGAGAGCCGAGGCAAGCTCGGACCCTCGAGTCTTGGAGTCACGCTCCAAACTCTCATGTTTTTCCATGAGAACCTGGAGCTCTTGCCGAACTTCCGCCACCCGTGCCTCTTGCTTTTCTCGCTCAGCCCGTTCCGCGGCCGCACTGCGTTCGGCCGCGGACACAGCATCCCTCAGGGCTGCCACCTTGTTAGTGGCCCCTGCAATACACATATTATCCTTGTTAATTTTATTTGCAACCAAAATCCTTTTCTGTAAGGTACTTATTCAAAGAGGTGTTACTCACCTTCTTTTTCCTCGAGCTGCTTCTTTGCATGGCCGAGCTCTTGCTCGGACCGCTCGAGTTCCTTCTTCAGCACGTCAACCTCCGCCGTTAGTGCGGCAGAGGTCAGCAGTGCAGCCTGCAAACCCATATTGACATATTTTAGGCAACCCTGCGTATATCTTGTTATAGATCCTTAGTCCGGCTTTTCTTTCCGAACACCGAACTAAGCATCAGGGGCTACTGTCTATGCGGTATTACATTACATAATTTTAACTTCTTACCTCAAAGCCTGTCAAAAGGCTGCTGCAGGCTTCGGTCAGCCCGCTCTTAGCAAGCTGAACCTTCTCAATCACCGCACTCATGATAGTGCGGTGTTCTTCCTCGATGGAAGCGCCTTTAAGCGCCTCCAGCAGGTTATCCGGTGCCTCCGGTTGGACGGAGGCTGCCGGCGTCACGGTCCTGCCCTTCTTTCAAAGGGGCCGCTTGCCGGACTCTGGAACCACTGCGGGTTCCGATGTAGAGTCCGGCACGAAGTCCGGGAGGCTGCCTGACGGCGCCTCCGGAGCCTCCTCCTGATGGGTCCCTCTTTGGGATCCCACCTCGACGTCCTCATCAGCGCGTGGGGTGGAGGCAGTCGGGATGGAATTCACATCCGACGAGGCCAATGACCCACTCGATGAGTCGGGGAGATCATCATTGGCCGGACTACGGGCAGAATGCGGC
>NW_025229513.1:0-2743 GCF_018294505.1 Triticum aestivum | reverse complement strand
CGGCACAGGAGATAACAACACCCCAGAAAGTGCCGAAGATAACCCCCTCCAGCAAGATTCAGCGCAGGAGGAGGCAGAAGCAAGCCCTCACGAGAGGGCGGCAGACGAAGAGGTCGAGGATGATAATTACATACCTCCCTCCGGAGACGAGGCAAGCCTCGACGACGACGAATTCGTCGTGCCTGAGGATCCCGTCGAACAAGAGCGTTTCAGACGCAGGCTAATGGCCACAGCAAATAGTCTAAAGAAAAAGCAGCAACAGCTTCAAGCTGATCAAGACCTGCTGGCCGACAGATGGACCGAGGTCCTCGCGGCCGAAGAGTATGAACTCGAACGCCCCTCCAAAAGCTACCCAAAACGCAAGTTGCTACCCCGACTAGAGGAGGAAGCATACAAACCGGCATCACCAGCGCACAATACGGCGGACCGACCACCTCGTGGCCGCGACAGAGAGGCATGTAAGCCCTCCACCAAAACCATACCCCAGCACCGCTCAAAAAGCGTGAAGCCACGGGGGAACGCGCCGGACTTGCGGGACATATTGGAGGACAAGGCGAGACAATCCAGATCTATCTATGGATCACGTGGGCGCCCCAAGACCCATGACGAATACCGTCGCGCCGGATACAACTACTCCGGCAGGGCCGAACACAGCAGACAACGCTCTCTTGAGCTACGTTGTGATATTGCTCAATACAGAGGCGCCGCACACCCACTATGCTTCACTAACAAAGTAATGGATCATCAAATCCCTGAAGGGTTTAAACCCGTTAACATCGAATCCTACGATGGCACAACAGACCCCGCGGTTTGGATGGAGGATTATCTCCTTCATATACATATGGCCCGCGGCGACGATCTTCACGCCATCAAATATCTCCTGCTCAAAGCTTAAAGGACCAGCTCGGCATTGGCTTAACAGCCTACCTGCAGAGTCAATTGGATGCTGGGAAGACCTGGAAGCCGCATTCCTCGACAACTTCTAGGGCACGTATGTGCGACCACCGGACGCAGATGACCTAAGCCACATAATCCAGCAGCCAGACGAATCGGCCAGGCAATTCTGGACACGGTTCTTAACAAAGAAAAATCAAATCGTCGACTGTTCGGATGCAGAGGCCCTCGCAGCCTTCAAACATAACACCCGCGACGAGTGGCTGGCCCGGCAGCTAGGACAGGAAAAGCCGAAATCCATGGCAGCCCTCACATCACTCATGACCCGCTTCTGTGCGGGAGAGGATAGCTGGCTAGCTCACGGCAACAACCTCAGAAAAAATGCTGGCAGTACGGATACCAAGGACCGCAATGGCAGGTCGCGCCGAAACAAAAACAAACGCCGCACTAACGGCGACAGCAATGAGGATATAGCAGTCAAGGCCGGATTCCGAGGCTCCAAACCCGGTCAACGGAAGAAGCCATTTAAAAGAACTACTCTGGGCCCGTCCAATTTGGACCGAATACTCGACCACTCTTGTAAAATACATGGAACCCCCGAAAAGTCAGCTAACCACACCAACAGGGATTGTTGGGTATTCAGGCAGGCAGGCAAATTAATTGCCGAAAAACAGAGGACATAAGGGATTCCCCCCTCAAGTTCGGACGGTAAATATGATATACGCAACGCATATACCCAAGAGGGAGCGGAAGCGTGCACTAAGGGACGTATACGCGATGGAGCCAGTCGCCCCAAAATTCAACCCATGGTCCTCTTGCCCGATCACTTTCGATCGAAGAGACCATCCGACCAGTATCCGCCATGGCGGATTCGCTGCACTAGTTTTAGACCCAATCATTGATGGTTTTCACCTCACGAGAGTCCTGATGGACGGCGGCAGTAGCCTGAACCTGCTTTATCAGGATACAGTGCGCAAGATGGGCATAGATCCTTCAAGGATTAAACCTACAAAGACGACCTTCAAAGGCGTCATACCAGGTGTTGAGGCCAATTGTACAGGCTCAGTCACACTGGAAGTGGTCTTCGGATCCCCGGATAATTTCCGAAGCGAGGAGTTAATCTTCGATAGTCCCGTTCCGCAGTGGCTATCACGCTCTGCTCGGACGAACTGCGTTCGCAAAATTCAACGCAGTGCCTCATTATGCATACCTTAAGCTCAAGATGCCAGGCCCTCGTGGAGTCATCACGGTCAATGGAAACACGGAACGCTCCCTCCGAACGGAGGAACATACAGCGGCTCTCACGGCAGAAGTACATATCAGCCTTTTAAGGCAATTCTCGAGTCCGGCCGTTAAACGGCCGGGCACGGCCAAACGCGCCCGGAGCAAAATCAACCAAGACCACCTGGCACGTTCTGAGCACGCGTAGCAATGCGGCCCCAACCCCCGCCCTCGCACAATTGCAAGACAAACTCTCCGCGTACATAATTACGCCCTGGAGATACCATGGGTCTAGGGGAAGGGGCATGACCACAACAAACCCAGAGTGCGGCTCGACCACACCAGGGGCTCCCAAGTGTGTCGCTCTTTTCTTTTATTTTTCTATTTTTTTTATACAGGACTCTGTCTGGCGGCGAACCTGCCGAACTCATGATGCAACAGCCAGTGCGGGACGAAGGCCGCGACGAACACTCAGGTGGTATCCATTACGAGCATTAAATTTGTTAAATACACCATTTCGCGGCCTACCCCTGGAGGGAGACGCCTTTAATTCGTCCAATCCCTTGCTTTCCGCACTATTTGTATCATTTCGCACTCATAGCAGACCTTCTTGAATAAAATGCAGCAC
>NW_025229512.1:13094-21905 GCF_018294505.1 Triticum aestivum | reverse complement strand
CGTGGTTCGTTAATCGTGGAAATTACTCCGGGGGCCCAAAAAAGTGAGCAATAGTCCATGATACGGGCCAGAATCAGCCAAAACTATGAGTATTGATGACCGACACGTAAGCGCGCCTTGGGGTTCAACAACTATGGAAATCACTTCGGGACCTGAAAACAGTGAGTAATAGTCCACAAAACACGTTAGAATTGGCCAAAATTGTGAGGGTTGTTGACCGACACGTAAACACAACCCGGGGTCATTTCGGGACCCCCATAACTAAGTAATAGTCCAAGAAACGGGCCAGAATCGGCCCAAACTGCGATTGTTGATGACCTACACTTAAGCGCACCTTGGGGTTCAACAACCATGGAAATCGCTTTGGGGCCCCAAAACGGTGAGTAACAGTCCACGAAACGGGTCAGAATCGACAAAAACCGCGAGTGTTGATAACCAACCCGTAAGCGCACCCAAGGGTTCCTTAATCGTGGAAATCACTCCGGGGCCCTAAAAAAGTGAGCAATAGTCCACGAAACGGGCCAGAATCGGCGAAAACTGTGAGTGTTGATGACCGACACGTAAACGCACGCCGGGGTTCGTTAATCGTGGAAATCACTCCGGGACCCCAAAACAGTGAGTAATAGTATACAAAAAAGGCAAGAATCGGACAAAAGTGTAAGTGTTGATGACCAAAACGTAAACGCACCCCGCGGTTCGTTAATCGTTGAAATCACTTCGATACCCCAAAACAGTGCGTAATACTCCACGAAACGGGCCAGAATCGGCCAAAACTGCGAGTGTTGATGAGCGACACATAAATGCACCCCGATGTTCGTCAATCATGGAAATCACATCGAGACCCAAAAACAGAGTAATAGTCCAAGAAACGGGCCAGAATTGGCCAAAACTGTGATTGTCGATGACCGACACGTAAATGCACCCCATGGTTCGTTAATCGTGGAATCACTCCGGGGGCCCAAAAAAGTGAGTAATAGTCCATGATACGGGCCAGAATCAGCCAAAACTATGAGTATTGATGATCGACACGTAAGCGCGCCTTGGGGTTCAACAACTATGGAAATCACTTCGGGACCTGAAAACAGTGAGTAATAGTCCACAAAACACGTTAGAATTGGCCAAAATTGTGAGTGTTGCTGACCGACACGTAAACACAACCCGGGGTCATTTCGGGACCCCCATAACTAAGTAATAGTCCAAGAAACGGGCAAGAATCGGCCCAAACTGTGATTGTTGATGACCTACACTTAAGCGCACCTTGGGGTTCAACAACCATGGAAATCGCTTTGGGGCCCCAAAACGGTGAGTAACAGTCCACAAAACGGGTCAGAATCGACAAAAACCGCGAGTGTTGATAACCAACCCGTAAGCGCACCCAAGGGTTCCTTAATCGTGGAAATCACTCCGGGGCCCCAAAAAAGTGAGCACTAGTCCACAAAACGGGCCAGAATCGGCGAAAACTGTGAGTGTTGATGACCGACACGTAAACGCACGCCGGGGTTCGTTAATCGTGGAAATCACTCCGGGACCCCAAAACAGTGAGTAATAGTATACAAAAAAGGCAAGAATCGGACAAAAGTGTAAGTGTTGATGACCGAAACGTAAACGCACCCGCGGTTCGCTAATCGTTGAAATCACTTCGATACCCCAAAACAGTGCGTAATACTCCACGAAACGGGCCAGAATCGGCCAAAACTGCGAGTGTTGATGAGCGACACATAAATGCACCCCGGTGTTCGTCAATCATGGAAATCACGCCGAGACCCAAAAACAGAGTAATAGTCCAAGAAACGGGCCAGAATCGGCCAAAACTGTGAGTGTGGATGACCGACACGTAAATGCACCTCGTGGTTCGTTAATCGTGGAAATTACTCCGGGGGCCCAAAAAAGTGAGCAATAGTCCATGATACGGGCCAGAATCAGCCAAAACTATGAGTATTGATGACCGACACGTAAGCGCGCCTTGGGGTTCAACAACTATGGAAATCACTTCGGGACCTGAAAACAGTGAGTAATAGTCCACAAAACACGTTAGAATTGGCCAAAATTGTGAGGGTTGTTGACCGACACGTAAACACAACCCGGGGTCATTTCGGGACCCCCATAACTAAGTAATAGTCCAAGAAACGGGCCAGAATCGGCCCAAACTGCGATTGTTGATGACCTACACTTAAGCGCACCTTGGGGTTCAACAACCATGGAAATTGCTTTGGGGCCCCAAAACGGTGAGTAACAGTCCACGAAACGGGTCAGAATCGACAAAAACCGCGAGTGTTGATAACCAACCCGTAAGCGCACCCAAGGGTTCCTTAATCGTGGAAATCACTCCGGGGCCCTAAAAAAGTGAGCAATAGTCCACGAAACGGGCCAGAATCGGCGAAAACTGTGAGTGTTGATGACCGACACGTAAACGCACGCCGGGGTTCGTTAATCGTGGAAATCACTCCGGGACCCCAAAACAGTGAGTAATAGTATACAAAAAAGGCAAGAATCGGACAAAAGTGTAAGTGTTGATGACCGAAACGTAAACGCACCCGCGGTTCGCTAATCGTTGAAATCACTTCGATACCCCAAAACAGTGCGTAATACTCCACGAAACGGGCCAGAATCGGCCAAAACTGCGAGTGTTGATGAGCGACACATAAATGCACCCCGGTGTTCGTCAATCATGGAAATCACGCCGAGACCCAAAAACAGAGTAATAGTCCAAGAAACGGGCCAGAATCGGCCAAAACTGTGAGTGTGGATGACCGACACGTAAATGCACCTCGTGGTTCGTTAATCGTGGAAATTACTCCGGGGGCCCAAAAAAGTGAGCAATAGTCCATGATACGGGCCAGAATCAGCCAAAACTATGAGTATTGATGACCGACACGTAAGCGCGCCTTGGGGTTCAACAACTATGGAAATCACTTCGGGACCTGAAAACAGTGAGTAATAGTCCACAAAACACGTTAGAATTGGCCAAAATTGTGAGGGTTGTTGACCGACACGTAAACACAACCCGGGGTCATTTCGGGACCCCCATAACTAAGTAATAGTCCAAGAAACGGGCCAGAATCGGCCCAAACTGCGATTGTTGATGACCTACACTTAAGCGCACCTTGGGGTTCAACAACCATGGAAATCGCTTTGGGGCCCCAAAACGGTGAGTAACAGTCCACGAAACGGGTCAGAATCGACAAAAACCGCGAGTGTTGATAACCAACCCGTAAGCGCACCCAAGGGTTCCTTAATCGTGGAAATCACTCCGGGGCCCTAAAAAAGTGAGCAATAGTCCACGAAACGGGCCAGAATCGGCGAAAACTGTGAGTGTTGATGACCGACACGTAAACGCACGCCGGGGTTCGTTAATCGTGGAAATCACTCCGGGACCCCAAAACAGTGAGTAATAGTATACAAAAAAGGCAAGAATCGGACAAAAGTGTAAGTGTTGATGACCGAAACGTAAACGCACCCCGCGGTTCGTTAATCGTTGAAATCACTTCGATACCCCAAAACAGTGCGTAATACTCCACGAAACGGGCCAGAATCGGCCAAAACTGCGAGTGTTGATGAGCGACACATAAATGCACCCCGATGTTCGTCAATCATGGAAATCACATCGAGACCCAAAAACAGAGTAATAGTCCAAGAAACGGGCCAGAATTGGCCAAAACTGTGAGTGTCGATGACCGACACGTAAATGCACCCCATGGTTCGTTAATCGTGGAATCACTCCGGGGGCCCAAAAAAGTGAGTAATAGTCCATGATACGGGCCAGAATCAGCCAAAACTATGAGTATTGATGATCGACACGTAAGCGCGCCTTGGGGTTCAACAACTATGGAAATCACTTCGGGACCTGAAAACAGTGAGTAATAGTCCACAAAACACGTTAGAATTGGCCAAAATTGTGAGTGTTGCTGACCGACACGTAAACACAACCCGGGGTCATTTCGGGACCCCCATAACTAAGTAATAGTCAAAGAAACGGGCAAGAATCGGCCCAAACTGTGATTGTTGATGACCTACACTTAAGCGCACCTTGGGGTTCAACAACCATGGAAATCGCTTTGGGGCCCCAAAACGGTGAGTAACAGTCCACGAAACGGGTCAGAATCGACAAAAACCGCGAGTGTTGATAACCAACCCGTAAGCGCATCCAAGGGTTCCTTAATCGTGGAAATCACTCCGGGGCCCCAAAAAAGTGAGCACTAGTCCACAAAACGGGCCAGAATCGGCGAAAACTGTGAGTGTTGATGACCGACACGTAAACGCACGCCGGGGTTCGTTAATCGTGGAAATCACTCCGGGACCCCAAAACAGTGAGTAATAGTATACAAAAAAGGCAAGAATCGGACAAAAGTGTAAGTGTTGATGACCGAAACGTAAACGCACCCGCGGTTCGCTAATCGTTGAAATCACTTCGATACTCCAAAACAGTGCGTAATACTCCACGAAACGGGCCAGAATCGGCCAAAACTGCGAGTGTTGATGAGCGACACATAAATGCACCCCGGTGTTCGTCAATCATGGAAATCACGCCGAGACCCAAAAACAGAGTAATAGTCCAAGAAACGGGCCAGAATCGGCCAAAACTGTGAGTGTGGATGACCGACACGTAAATGCACCCCGTGGTTCGTTAATCGTGGAAATTACTCCGGGGGCCCAAAAAAGTGAGCAATAGTCCATGATACGGGCCAGAATCAGCCAAAACTATGAGTATTGATGACCGACACGTAAGCGCGCCTTGGGGTTCAACAACTATGGAAATCACTTCGGGACCTGAAGACAGTGAGTAATAGTCCACAAAACACGTTAGAATTGGCCAAAATTGTGAGGGTTGTTGACCGACACGTAAACACAACCCGGGGTCATTTCGGGACCCCCATAACTAAGTAATAGTCCAAGAAACGGGCCAGAATCGGCCCAAACTGCGATTGTTGATGACCTACACTTAAGCGCACCTTGGGGTTCAACAACCATGGAAATCGCTTTGGGGCCCCAAAACGGTGAGTAACAGTCCACGAAACGGGTCAGAATCGACAAAAACCGCGAGTGTTGATAACCAACCCGTAAGCGCACCCAAGGGTTCCTTAATCGTGGAAATCACTCCGGGGCCCCAAAAAAGTGAGCAATAGTCCACGAAACGGGCCAGAATCGGCCAAAACTGTGAGTGTTGATGACCGACACGTAAACGCACGCCGGGGTTCGTTAATCGTGGAAATCACTCCGGGACCCCAAAACAGTGAGTAATAGTATACAAAAAAGGCAAGAATCGGACAAAAGTGTAAGTGTTGATGACCGAAACGTAGACGCACCCCGCGGTTCGTTAATCGTTGAAATCACTTCGATACCCCAAAACAGTGCGTAATACTCCACGAAACGGGCCAGAATCGGCCAAAACTGCGAGTGTTGATGAGCGACACATAAATGCACCCCGATGTTCGTCAATCATGGAAATCACACCGAGACCCAAAAACAGAGTAATAGTCCAAGAAACGGGCCAGAATTGGCCAAAACTGTGAGTGTCGATGACCGACACGTAAATGCACCCCATGGTTCGTTAATCGTGGAATCACTCCGGGGGCCCAAAAAAGTGAGTAATAGTCCATGATACGGGCCAGAATCAGCCAAAACTATGAGTATTGATGATCGACACGTAAGCGCGCCTTGGGGTTCAACAACTATGGAAATCACTTCGGGACCTGAAAACAGTGAGTAATAGTCCACAAAACACGTTAGAATTGGCCAAAATTGTGAGTGTTGCTGACCGACACGTAAACACAACCCGGGGTCATTTCGGGACCCCCATAACTAAGTAATAGTCCAAGAAACGGGCAAGAATCGGCCCAAACTGTGATTGTTGATGACCTACACTTAAGCGCACCTTGGGGTTCAACAACCATGGAAATCGCTTTGGGGCCCCAAAACGGTGAGTAACAGTCCACGAAACGGGTCAGAATCGACAAAAACCGCGAGTGTTGATAACCAACCCGTAAGCGCACCCAAGGGTTCCTTAATCGTGGAAATCACTCCGGGGCCCCAAAAAAGTGAGCACTAGTCCACAAAACGGGCCAGAATCGGCGAAAACTGTGAGTGTTGATGACCGACACGTAAACGCACGCCGGGGTTCGTTAATCGTGGAAATCACTCCGGGACCCCAAAACAGTGAGTAATAGTATACAAAAAAGGCAAGAATCGGACAAAAGTGTAAGTGTTGATGACCGAAACGTAAACGCACCCGCGGTTCGCTAATCGTTGAAATCACTTCGATACCCCAAAACAGTGCGTAATACTCCACGAAACGGGCCAGAATCGGCCAAAACTGCGAGTGTTGATGAGCGACACATAAATGCACCCCGGTGTTCGTCAATCATGGAAATCACGCCGAGACCCAAAAACAGAGTAATAGTCCAAGAAACGGGCCAGAATCGGCCAAAACTGTGAGTGTGGATGACCGACACGTAAATGCACCCCGTGGTTCGTTAATCGTGGAAATTACTCCGGGGGCCCAAAAAAGTGAGCAATAGTCCATGATACGGGCCAGAATCAGCCAAAACTATGAGTATTGATGACCGACACGTAAGCACGCCTTGGGGTTCAACAACTATGGAAATCACTTCGGGACCTGAAAACAGTGAGTAATAGTCCACAAAACACGTTAGAATTGGCCAAAATTGTGAGGGTTGTTGACCGACACGTAAACACAACCCGGGGTCATTTCGGGACCCCCATAACTAAGTAATAGTCCAAGAAACGGGCCAGAATCGGCCCAAACTGCGATTGTTGATGACCTACACTTAAGCGCACCTTGGGGTTCAACAACCATGGAAATCGCTTTGGGGCCCCAAAACGGTGAGTAACAGTCCACGAAACGGGTCAGAATCGACAAAAACCGCGAGTGTTGATAACCAACCCGTAAGCGCACCCAAGGGTTCCTTAATCGTGGAAATCACTCCGGGGCCCTAAAAAAGTGAGCAACAGTCCACGAAACGGGCCAGAATCGGCGAAAACTGTGAGTGTTGATGACCGACACGTAAACGCACGCCGGGGTTCGTTAATCGTGGAAATCACTCCGGGACCCCAAAACAGTGAGTAATAGTATACAAAAAAGGCAAGAATCGGACAAAAGTGTAAGTGTTGATGACCGAAACGTAAACGCACCCCGCGGTTCGTTAATCGTTGAAATCACTTCGATACCCCAAAACAGTGCGTAATACTCCACGAAACGGGCCAGAATCGGCCAAAACTGCGAGTGTTGATGAGCGACACATAAATGCACCCCGATGTTCGTCAATCATGGAAATCACATCGAGACCCAAAAACAGAGTAATAGTCCAAGAAACGGGCCAGAATTGGCCAAAACTGTGAGTGTCGATGACCGACACGTAAATGCACCCCATGGTTCGTTAATCGTGGAATCACTCCGGGGGCCCAAAAAAGTGAGTAATAGTCCATGATACGGGCCAGAATCAGCCAAAACTATGAGTATTGATGATCGACACGTAAGCGCGCCTTGGGGTTCAACAACTATGGAAATCACTTCGGGACCTGAAAACAGTGAGTAATAGTCCACAAAACACGTTAGAATTGGCCAAAATTGTGAGTGTTGCTGACCGACACGTAAACACAACCCGGGGTCATTTCGGGACCCCCATAACGAAGTAATAGTCAAAGAAACGGGCAAGAATCGGCCCAAACTGTGATTGTTGATGACCTACACTTAAGCGCACCTTGGGGTTCAACAACCATGGAAATCGCTTTGGGGCCCCAAAACGGTGAGTAACAGTCCACGAAACGGGTCAGAATCGACAAAAACCGCGAGTGTTGATAACCAACCCGTAAGCGCACCCAAGGGTTCCTTAATCGTGGAAATCACTCCGGGGCCCCAAAAAAGTGAGCACTAGTCCACAAAACGGGCCAGAATCGGCGAAAACTGTGAGTGTTGATGACCGACACGTAAACGCACGCCGGGGTTCGTTAATCGTGGAAATCACTCCGGGACCCCAAAACAGTGAGTAATAGTATACAAAAAAGGCAAGAATCGGACAAAAGTGTAAGTGTTGATGACCGAAACGTAAACGCACCCGCGGTTCGCTAATCGTTGAAATCACTTCGATACTCCAAAACAGTGCGTAATACTCCACGAAACGGGCCAGAATCGGCCAAAACTGCGAGTGTTGATGAGCGACACATAAATGCACCCCGGTGTTCGTCAATCATGGAAATCACGTCGAGACCCAAAAACAGAGTAATAGTCCAAGAAACGGGCCAGAATCGGCCAAAACTGTGAGTGTGGATGACCGACATGTAAATGCACCCCGTGGTTCGTTAATCGTGGAAATTACTTCGGGGGCCCAAAAAAGTGAGCAATAGTCCATGATACGGGCCAGAATCAGCCAAAACTATGAGTATTGATGACCGACACGTAAGCGCGCCTTGGGGTTCAACAACTATGGAAATCACTTCGGGACCTGAAGACAGTGAGTAATAGTCCACAAAACACGTTAGAATTGGCCAAAATTGTGAGGGTTGTTGACCGACACGTAAACACAACCCGGGGTCATTTCGGGACCCCCATAACTAAGTAATAGTCCAAGAAACGGGCCAGAATCGGCCCAAACTGCGATTGTTGATGACCTACACTTAAGCGCACCTTGGGGTTCAACAACCATGGAAATCGCTTTGGGGCCCCAAAACGGTGAGTAACAGTCCACGAAACGGGTCAGAATCGACAAAAACCGCGAGTGTTGATAACCAACCCGTAAGCGCACCCAAGGGTTCCTTAATCGTGGAAATCACTCCGGGGCCCCAAAAAAGTGAGCA
>NW_025229512.1:12572-12879 GCF_018294505.1 Triticum aestivum | reverse complement strand
AATAGTCCACGAAACGGGCCAGAATCGGCCAAAACTGTGAGTGTTGATGACCGACACGTAAACGCACGCCGGGGTTCGTTAATCGTGGAAATCACTCCGGGACCCCAAAACAGTGAGTAATAGTATACAAAAAAGGCAAGAATCGGACAAAAGTGTAAGTGTTGATGACCGAAACGTAGACGCACCCCGCGGTTCGTTAATCGTTGAAATCACTTCGATACCCCAAAACAGTGCGTAATACTCCACGAAACGGGCCAGAATCGGCCAAAACTGCGAGTGTTGATGAGCGACACATAAATGCACCCCG
>NW_025229512.1:4936-12406 GCF_018294505.1 Triticum aestivum | reverse complement strand
AATCACACCGAGACCCAAAAACAGAGTAATAGTCCAAGAAACGGGCCAGAATTGGCCAAAACTGTGAGTGTCGATGACCGACACGTAAATGCACCCCATGGTTCGTTAATCGTGGAAATCACTCCGGGGGCCCAAAAAAGTGAGTAATAGTCCATGATACGGGCCAGAATCAGCCAAAACTATGAGTATTGATGATCGACACGTAAGCGGGCCTTGGGGTTCAACAACTATGGAAATCACTTCGGGACCTGAAAACAGTGAGTAATAGTCCACAAAACACGTTAGAATTGGCCAAAATTGTGAGTGTTGCTGACCGACACGTAAACACAACCCGGGGTCATTTCGGGACCACATAACTAAGTAATAGTCCAAGAAACGGGCCAGAATCGGCCCAAACTGCGATTGTTGATGACCTACACTTAATCGCACCTTGGGGTTCAACAACCATGGAAATCGCTTTGGGGCCCCAAAACGGTGAGTAACAGTCCACGAAACGGGTCAGAATCGACAAAAACCGCGAGTGTTGATAACCAACCCGTAAGCGCACCCAAGGGTTCCTTAATCGTGGAAATCACTCCGGGGCCCCAAAAAAGTGAGCAATAGTCCACGAAACGGGCCAGAATCGGCCAAAACTGTGAGTGTTGATGACCGACACGTAAACGCACGCCGGGGTTCGTTAATCGTGGAAATCACTCCGGGACCCCAAAACAGTGAGTAATAGTATACAAAAAAGGCAAGAATCGGACAAAAGTGTAAGTGTTGATGACCAAAACGTAAACGCACCCCGCGGTTCGTTAATCGTTGAAATCACTTCGATACCCCGAAATAGTGCGTAATACTCCACGAAACGGGCCAGAATCGGCCAAAACTGCGAGTGTTGATGAGCGACACATAAATGCACCCCGGTGTTCGTCAATCATGGAAATCACACCGAGACCCAAAAACAAAGTAATAGTCCAAGAAACGGGCCAGAATTGGCCAAAACTGTGAGTGTCGATGACCGACACGTAAATGCACCCCATGGTTCGTTAATCGTGGAAATCACTCCGGGGGCCCAAAAAAGTGAGTAATAGTCCATGATACGGGCCAGAATCAGCCAAAACTATGAGTATTGATGATCGACACGTAAGCGCGCCTTGGGGTTCAACAACTATGGAAATCACTTCGGGGCCTGAAAACAGTGAGTAATAGTCCACAAAACACGTTAGAATTGGCCAAAATTGTGAGTGTTGCTGACCGACACGTAAACACAACCCGGGGTCATTTCGGGACCCCCATAACTAAGTAATAGTCCAAGAAACGGGCAAGAATCGGCCCAAACTGTGATTGTTGATGACCTACACTTAAGCGCACCTTGGGGTTCAACAACCATGGAAATCGCTTTGGGGCCCCAAAACGGTGAGTAACAGTCCACGAAACGGGTCAGAATCGACAAAAACCGCGAGTGTTGATAACCAACCCGTAAGCGCACCCAGGGGTTCGTTAATCGTGGAAATCACTCCGGGGCCCCAAAAAAGTGAGTAATAGTCCACGAAACGGGCCAGAATCGGCCAAAACTGTGAGTGTTGATGACCGACACGTAAACGCACGCCGGGGTTCGTTAATCGTGGAAATCACTCCGGGACCCCAAAACAGTGAGTAATAGTATACAAAAAAGGCAAGAATCGGACAAAAGTGTAAGTGTTGATGACCGAAACGTAGACGCACCCCGCGGTTCGTTAATCGTTGAAATCACTTCGATACCCCAAAACAGTGCGTAATACTCCACGAAACGGGCCAGAATCGGCCAAAACTGCGAGTGTTGATGAGCGACACATAAATGCACCCCGGTGTTCGTCAATCATGGAAATCACACGGAGACCCAAAAACAGAGTAATAGTCCAAGAAACGGGCCAGAATTGGCCAAAACTGTGAGTGTCGATGACCGACACGTAAATGCACCCCATGGTTCGTTAATCGTGGAAATCACTCCGGGGGCCCAAAAAAGTGAGTAATAGTCCATGATATGGGCCAGAATCAGCCAAAACTATGAGTATTGATGATCGACACGTAAGCGCGCCTTGGGGTTCAACAACTATGGAAATCACTTCGGGACCTGAAAATAGTGAGTAATAGTCCACAAAACACGTTAGAATTGGCCAAAATTGTGAGTGTTGCTGACCGACACGTAAACACAACCCGGGGTCATTTCGGGACCCCCATAACTAAGTAATAGTCCAAGAAACGGGCAAGAATCGGCCCAAACTGTGATTGTTGATGACCTACACTTAAGCGCACCTTGGGGTTCAACAACCATCGAAATCGCTTTGGGGCCCCAAAACGGTGAGTAACAGTCCACGAAACGGGTCAGAATCGACAAAAACCGCGAGTGTTGATAACCAACCCGTAAGCGCACCCAGGGGTTCGTTAATCGTGGAAATCACTCCGGGGCCCCAAAAAAGTGAGTAATAGTCCACGAAACGGGCCAGAATCGGCCAAAACTGTGAGTGTTGATGACCGACACGTAAACGCATGCCGGGGTTCGTTAATCGTGGAAATCACTCCGGGACCCCAAAACATTGAGTAATAGTATACAAAAAAGGCAAGAATCGGACAAAAGTGTAAGTGTTGATGACCGAAACGTAAACGCACCCGCGGTTCGTTAATCGTTGAAATCACTTCGATACTCCAAAACAGTGCGTAATACTCCACGAAACGGGCCAGAATCGGCCAAAACTGCGAGTGTTGATGAGCGACACATAAATGCACCCCGGTGTTCGTCAATCATGGAAATCACACCGAGACCCAAAAACAGAGTAATAGTCCAAGAAACGGGCCAGAATTGGCCAAAACTGTGAGTGTCGATGACCGACACGTAAATGCACCCCATGGTTCGTTAATCGTGGAAATCACTCCGGGGGCCCAAAAAAGTGAGTAATAGTCCATGATACGGGCCAGAATCAGCCAAAACTATGAGTATTGATGATCGACACGTAAGCGCGCCTTGGGGTTCAACAACTATGGAAATCACTTCGGGACCTGAAAACAGTGAGTAATAGTCCACAAAACACGTTAGAATTGGCCAAAATTGTGAGTGTTGCTGACCGACACGTAAACACAACCCGGGGTCATTTCGGGACCCCCATAACTAAGTAATAGTCCAAGAAACGGGCAAGAATCGGCCCAAACTGTGATTGTTGATGACCTACACTTAAGCGCACCTTGGGGTTCAACAACCATGGAAATCGCTTTGGGGCCCCAAAACGGTGAGTAATAGTCCACGAAACGGGTCAGAATCGACAAAAACCGCGAGTGTTGATAACCAACCCGTAAGCGCACCCAGGGGTTCGTTAATCGTGGAAATCACTCCGGGGCCCCAAAAAAGTGAGTAATAGTCCACGAAACGGGCCAGAATCGGCCAAAACTGTGAGTGTTGATGACCGACACGTAAACGCACGCCGGGGTTCGTTAATCGTGGAAATCACTCCGGGACCCCAAAAAAGTGAGTAATAGTATACAAAAAAGGCAAGAATCGGACAAAAGTGTAAGTGTTGATGACCGAAACGTAAACGCACCCCGCGGTTCGTTAATCGTTGAAATCACTTCGATACCCCAAAACAGTGCGTAATACTCCACGAAACGGGCCAGAATCGGCCAAAACTGCGAGTGTTGATGAGCGACACATAAATGCACCCCGGTGTTCGTCAAACATGGAAATCACGCCGAGACCCAAAAATAGAGTAATAGTCCAAGAAACGGGCCAGAATTGGCCAAAACTGTGAGTGTTGATGACCGACACGTAAATGCACCCCGTGGTTCGTTAATCGTGGAAATCACTCCGGGGGCCCAAAAAAGTGAGTAATAGTCCATGATACGGGCCAGAATCAGCCAAAACTATGAGTATTGATGATCGACACGTAAGCACGCCTTGGGGTTCAACAACTATGGAAATCACTTCGGGACCTGAAAACAGTGAGTAATAGTCCACAAAATACGTTAGAATTGGCCAAAATTGTGAGTGTTGCTGACCGACACGTAAACACAACCCGGGGTCATTTCGGGACCCCCATAACTAAGTAATAGTCCAAGAAACGGGCAAGAATCGGCCCAAATTGTGATTGTTGATGACCTACACTTAAGCGCACCTTGGGGTTCCACAACCATGGAAATCGCTTTGGGGCCCCAAAACGGTGAGTAACAGTCCACGAAACGGGTCAGAATCGACAAAAACCGCGAGTGTTGATAACCAACCCGTAAGCGCACCCAGGGGTTCGTTAATCGTGGAAATCACTCCGGGGCCCCAAAAAAGTGAGTAATAGTCCACGAAACGGGCCAGAATCGGCCAAAACTGTGAGTGTTGATGACCGACACGTAAACGCACGCCGGGGTTCGTTAATCGTGGAAATCACTCCGGGACCCCAAAACAGTGAGTAATAGTATACAAAAAAGGCAAGAATCGGACAAAAGTGTAAGTGTTGATGACCGAAACGTAAACGCACCCGCGGTTCGCTAATCGTTGAAATCACTTTGATACTCCAAAACAGTGCGTAATACTCCACGAAACGGGCCAGAATCGGCCAAAACTGCGAGTGTTGATGAGCGACACATAAATGCACCCCGGTGTTCGTCAAACATGGAAATCACGCCGAGACCCAAAAACAGAGTAATAGTCCAAGAAACGGGCCAGAATTGGCCAAAACTGTGAGTGTTGATGACCGACACGTAAATGCATCCCGTGGTTCGTTAATCGTGGAAATCACTCCGGGGGCCCAAAAAAGTGAGTAATAGTCCATGATACGGGCCAGAATCAGCCAAAACTATGAGTATTGATGATCGACACGTAAGCGCGCCTTGGGGTTCAACAACTATGGAAATCACTTCGGGACCTGAAAACAGTGAGTAATAGTCCACAAAACACGTTAGAATTGGCCAAAATTGTGAGTGTTGTTGACCGACACGTAAACACAACCCGGGGTCATTTCGGGACCCCCATAACTAAGTAATAGTCCAAGAAACGGGCAAGAATCGGCCCAAACTGTGATTGTTGATGACCTACACTTAAGCGCACCTTGGGGTTCAACAACCACGGAAATCGCTTTGGGGCGCCAAAAGGTGAGTAACAGTCCACGAAACGGGTCAGAATCGACAAAAACCGCGAGTGTTGATAACCAACCCGTAAGCGCACCCAGGGGTTCGTTAATCGTGGAAATCACTCCGGGGCCCCAAAAAAGTGAGTAATAGTCCACGAAACGGGCCAGAATCGGCCAAAACTGTGAGTGTTGATGACCGACACGTAAACGCACGCCGGGGTTCGTTAATCGTGGAAATCACTCCGGGACCCCAAAACAGTGAGTAATAGTATACAAAAAAGGCAAGAATCGGACAAAAGTGTAAGTGTTGATGACCGAAACGTAGACGCACCCCGCGGTTCGTTAATCGTTGAAATCACTTCGATACCCCAAAACAGTGCGTAATACTCCACGAAACGGGCCAGAATCGGCCAAAACTGCGAGTGTTGATGAGCGACACATAAATGCACCCCGGTGTTCGTCAATCATGGAAATCACACCGAGACCCAAAAACAGAGTAATAGTCCAAGAAACGGGCCAGAATTGGCCAAAACTGTGAGTGTCGATGACCGACACGTAAATGCACCCCATGGTTCGTTAATCGTGGAAATCACTCCGGGGGCCCAAAAAAGTGAGTAATAGTCCATGATACGGGCCAGAATCAGCCAAAACTATGAGTATTGATGATCGACACGTAAGCGCGCCTTGGGGTTCAACAACTATGGAAATCACTTCGGGACCTAAAAACAGTGAGTAATAGTCCACAAAACACGTTAGAATTGGCCAAAATTGTGAGTGTTGCTGACCGACACGTAAACACAACCCGGGGTCATTTCGGGACCCCCATAACTAAGTAATAGTCCAAGAAACGGGCAAGAATCGGCCCAAACTGTGATTGTTGATGACCTACACTTAAGCGCACCTTGGGGTTCAACAACCATGGGAATCGCTTTGGGGCCCCAAAACGGTGAGTAACAGTCCACGAAACGGGTCAGAATCGACAAAAACCGCGAGTGTTGATAACCAACCCGTAAGCGCACCCAGGGGTTCGTTAATCGTGGAAATCACTCCGGGGCCCCAAAAAAGTGAGTAATAGTCCACGAAACGGGCCAGAATCGGCCAAAACTGTGAGTGTTGATGACCGACACGTAAACGCACGCCGGGGTTCGTTAATCGTGGAAATCACTCCGGGACCCCAAAACAATGAGTAATAGTATACAAAAAAGGCAAGAATCGGACAAAAGTGTAAGTGTTGATGACCGAAACGTAAACGCACCCGCGGTTCGTTAATCGTTGAAATCACTTCGATACTCCAAAACAGTGCGTAATACTTCACGAAACGGGCCAGAATCGGCCAAAACAGCGAGTGTTGATGAGCGACACATAAATGCACCCCGGTGTTCGTCAATCATGGAAATCACACCGAGACCCAAAAACAGAGTAATAGTCCAAGAAACGGGCCAGAATTGGCCAAAACTGTGAGTGTCGATGACCGACACGTAAATGCACCCCATGGTTCGTTAATCGTGGAAATCACTCCGGGGGCCCAAAAAAGTGAGTAATAGTCCATGATACGGGCCAGAATCAGCCAAAACTATGAGTATTGATGATCGACACGTAAGCGCGCCTTGGGGTTCAACAACTATGGAAATCACTTCGGGACCTGTAAACAGTGAGTAATAGTCCACAAAACACGTTAGAATTGGCCAAAATTGTGAGTGTTGCTGACCGACACGTAAACACAACCCGGGGTCATTTCGGGACCCCCATAACTAAGTAATAGTCCAAGAAACGGGCAAGAATCGGCCCAAACTGTGATTGTTGATGACCTACACTTAAGCGCACCTTGGGGTTCAACAACCATGGAAATCGCTTTGGGGCCCCAAAACTGTGAGTAACAGTCCACGAAACGGGTCAGAATCGACAAAAACCGCGAGTGTTGATAACCAACCCGTAAGCGCACCCAAGGGTTCCTTAATCGTGGAAATCACTCCGGGGCCCCAAAAAAGTGAGCACTAGTCCACAAAACGGGCCAGAATCGGCGAAAACTGTGAGTGTTGATGGCCGACACGTAAACGCACGCCGGGGTTCGTTAATCGTGGAAATCACTCCGGGACCCCAAAACAGTGAGTAATAGTATACAAAAAAGGCAAGAATCGGACAAAAGTGTAAGTGTTGATGACCGAAACGTAAACGCACCCGCGGTTCGCTAATCGTTGAAATCACTTCGATACTCCAAAACAGTGCGTAATACTCCACGAAACGGGCCAGAATCGGCCAAAACTGCGAGTGTTGATGATCGACACATAAATGCACCCCGGTGTTCGTCAATCATGGAAATCACGCCGAGACCCAAAAACAGAGTAATAGTCCAAGAAACGGGCCAGAATTGGCCAAAACTGTGAGTGTTGATGACCGACAC
>NW_025229512.1:1442-3433 GCF_018294505.1 Triticum aestivum | reverse complement strand
GCTGCTTCCTCCGGGTACTCTATATCGAATGACTTCCATGCTTCACCTCCTGATGGATGTACAATTTTTTTTGGATTGTACCTTTTCCCTTCCTTGTGCCACTTCATCATTTTGGCAGACTCCTCGGTGATGAAAAGGCGCTGTAGTCTTTTTATAAAATCAAGATACCGAAGAACCTTCACAGGGATTTTTAGCTGCTGCTTCTGACCATGCTTATCGACCACCTCAATATACCGAGAGGAACCGCACTTCCTACAGTACTTGTCATCCGCATACTCATGCCTAAACAAAAGGCAATTCTTTGGACAAACATGTATTTTCTCATAGTCCATCGAGAGCGCCTTCATGATTTTCTTCGTACCGTACATGGTTTTCGGCAGTTCATGGCCCTCAGGCAGGCTGTTAGCCCATACTCCCAGAAATGCTTCGAAGCAACCTCGGCTACAGCCGTACTCAGCCTTGATTGCCATCAGTTGCGAGATGGCATCCAGCACAGACAGCTTGGCACCCTCATAGAGAGGTTTCTTTGACGAGGCCAAGATTTCCAGGAAGGCCTTTGCGGTTTCCTCCGGCTCCTCCGGTTCATTCGCTGAATGTGACGGAGGTGTCGGCTGTGCAGCAAAGACATCATCTAGCATGTCTCTAACCCCATCGTCCTCATAACCAGCGACGCGTTGTCGTATCACATCCTCTCTACCACGGTCCCGCTGGGCAAAGTTTATCGGCATATTAAAGTTGGGCATAAATCCATGCGTGCGAAGGTGCTTAGTCATCTCACTCTTATCCCTGCGGATACGCCTCTTCCATCTGGCACACGGGCATTCTGGCACCATCCTCATTGGACTACGGAATATCTGTTTCAAAAACACATCAGTTTTCTCGATCCATTCTGTTGTTACTTGATTCCAACGGAAAAACCCACTATACATCCACTGATTATCTGCCATCTCTACTTTATTGGAAGCCACACAACAAAATTAAGGATTCATTTAAATTACTCACATCAATATTTTATTTTTTACAAGGTTGACGAGAAACGACATTTAATCCACCTACATCTCTAATAGGTAAAGATGGGTCCTAATCCCACCCGAGAATGTGTAGATTGAGTATGTTGTCCATGCTCTACCCCATTCCGAGACAAAATTTCGGCAGCACCTCCCCGCTGTTCTCCAAATACACGTCTCGGCAAAATGCCGAGAGAATGTGTATCCGGAGAACAACAGGGAGGCGCCGCCGAAATCCTGTCTCGGAACGGGGTAGAGCATGAACAACGTACCCAATCTACACATCCTCGGGCTGTCCGTGGAAAGCGCTGGACAATCCGAAAGAGCTGCGGTGATAAATATGCAATTGAATGCATATTTATCGATGCAACCCTTTTGGACGGGAGACCTAGGTTACGCGACTTGATGTGAAAATTTAATCTAGTTAAAAGAGGCTAGGAGGTGAAGGTGGATTCATAGCTCACCCTCCGCTGTAGAGGAAGTAGTCGAGCAGCGGCAAGATCACGGACCAAACCCAGACGACGAAGGCTCCAGGGAGATGAATACCACAAAGCCTGTAAATTTTACCGAGTCAAAAAATTTGACGACACCACATCACATAAAGCATTGACACTTCAAACTATGAAAAAAAATCATATTGCTAATGACATCTTGATACTTCAAATCCTAATTTTCATGATACTTCAAATCCTAATTTTAGATCATCATGATACTTCAAATCCTAATTTTCATCAAGTGTCAAATTTTGTTCTTCAATTTTTTAGCAAGATCATCATGATAAAATAACTACTCATCAGATACCAATTTTGTCAACATCACAAAATGAAACTATAGCTATTTGACAACATCTCAAAAATACCAATTTCGTTCTTCAAATTTGAAAACATTTGACAACATCACTAAATTGACCAAAGCTATAACAAGCAGTATACATTAATCCATCCATTCATCCATACAACATGCATCTATCACATAACAAGCAGT